>NC_086445.1:462915014-463062514 GCF_028390025.1 Pseudophryne corroboree | reverse complement strand
TTTCACGTTATTATGGGGTATTGTGTGTAGAATTTTGAGTGAAAAAATTAATTTATTCCATTGAGGAATAAGGCTGCAACATAAAATGTGGAAAAAGTGAAGCGCTGTGAATACTTTCCAGATGCACTGTATATACACATTGTATATTTATGTAGAAATGTGTGTGTGATGTCAGCTAGTTAATCAGTCTGAAATTGTGACAAATCCAGTTAGTCATTATTTTCATAGGTTGTTTTTGAAGGCGTTTATTTAATATGTGCCAGTTATATCTGTATTTGTAGAATAAATGTTTTAATTAACCTAACTATATTTTCTTGAGACTTTTTTTCTTGTAATTGAGTGTACAGCCAGGTAATTCTATAGTAGAATGCAGGAGTATCAAAGTAGCACTTAAGGTCCAGAGTCTTTGGAGTAACTGTTTACCCGTTTCTCTCAGATAGTAAACTCCTCCGGCTATACACGGAACCACTCCTCACACACTGACCTGTTTCCATATGGTTACCTCTATCCAAACAAAAAATATGACTGCAAGCTTCAATGTAAAATGATGAAGTGAATGATTCAATAGTCTCTGTACAGCACTATATAAAAAGGTGGCACCTTTTAAATAAACACGAAAAAACAATAGTTACAAATATATGGTTTTGAATAATACCAATTTATCCAGGTATGTCTGATTGGCTTATTAACTATATATTTCCCTTGTTAATGTTTCAACAGCTTCCAACTATTGAGTCAGTTATGAAAAGAGAGAATCAAAAGATCCTGACCCCTCTTGTAAGTCTAGATACTCCTGGAAAAGCTACGGTCCAAGTTGTCATCTTGGCAGATCCTGTAAGTAAATGTGCATATGTTGTAAATAACAGTAGATATTCAAGAGTTAAAAACTTGGTTGGTTTTGCCTTGTAAACATTTGCTGCTTTAAAAAAAATACGTACGAGTTCGGCTGGAGTCTTGGAGCTCCGTCCGTCTTGCAAGCCCTTAGATCCCGCCCTTAGAGCCATTTGTTAAATCTGAGACTGTGGTTATTAGAAATGTTGTTTTGTAGCTAGTATGGCTGTGTTTTGCCTTCCTTGCATGTCCCTGTTTTTTGTATGCGTTGTTTTCCCCAACGTCTAGAACTGTAGTGCCTTATTGATGTATTGTATTGATATATAATATGAGGCTCTCACATCAAATAGCTAGGCTGCATTACCACTAAAAGGTTCAAATCTTTGATACATTTTGTGAGCTAGTTCAGGCTGGATTACTTAGTGTAGTAAAAGATTTAATATGTTCCCTTTGTGTTAAAGGCTTATAAAGATAATTTAGTAATTTCATGGCCTGGTCATTTTCAATACAGCAGAACACTTATAAACAAAGAGAGAGGTCACAAAGCGCTATTTTCAATACATACAATAAATGACCCTCATATGTATTGAGGGTAAATGGCAATTCTCTGTCCATGATCAATGCGTCCGTCCTTAGGGCCTAATTCAGACCTGATCGCTGTGCTGCAAATTTGCAGAGGGCTGTGATCAGATAGTCGCCGCCCAGGGAGAGTAAAAAGCCGCACCGTGCAAGTGTGCGAATGTATGTGTACACCGTGCGAAAACTTCGCCAGTGGACATCTGCAAATCCATTCACCACTCACTCACCATCGGATGATTTTTCCAGTCTGTGCGCAGCCCAGGACCTACTCCTGCAGTGCGATGAGAACAGGCTGTTCGGGGCCGGAGCTGACATCACACACCTTCTCAGAAAATGCTTGGGAACGCCTGCGTTTTTCCTTTCACTCCCAGAAAACGGGCAGTTACCACCCACAAACGTCCGCTTCCTGAATTTTGCACCACTCTGTCGCTGTTTGGGCTCGTGCTTGCGCATTGTGGTGCATGCGCAGTCATTCAATAATCGGTGGCTGTGCGATTTCGCACAACAGCGATCAGGTCTCAATTAGGCTCTTAGTCTCAGGCACAACTCATGAAAATGAACAGAGAGACAGCAGGATGGTCAGTAATCAAATTCGTATTTCTATTCTTACAAGAAATAGAAATAGACCCCAAATCAATTGTTGCTCTGTTTTGGCACTCTGAGCCTCGGGGAGACATATTTCAGCTTGCAGCACCCCGTGCTGGCGAGCTGAAATGTGTAAAAAGTGTCCAAGCAGCACTTTTTGCGTTGCGCCAAGAACTTTGGCCTGGTTTAGCCATTTTACGTAGCAAAACCCAGCCTGTCTGGGCACAGTCAGCGAGATAAACAATTAAATTGTAATTGTACCCAGTGATCTCCAGTTAATTAAAACAGGAAATTGGGCACCCAAAAGAATTGAATCACCCCCATATGTATCCGTTTCACATGCCTTCAGCAATTATGTTGTACTATTAAACTAAGGGATTTAGTAAATTTTAGCTGGTTTTCATTTTTTGCACAAAGCATTTATTACGTGATGATCATGACCATTTAATTCTATTATATTATATACTTAGGACATTATTCAGCACAAAACTGCTAAAAGCAGTTGCTCCGATCAAATAGTTGCCGCCCAGAAGGAAAGAAAAAACGCCCATTGCAGAAATTGTGAATGTATCGCAATTCACTATGCGATCGCATATCCATTTGCAAATACTGGAACATCGAAGAGTTCTTTCCATCTGCACCAGGCAAAGTCATCCGAAAATCTGCTAACACAACAGGCTGGAAGTGGTCATCTCTGACGTCAGAGACCCACCCAAAAAACGCCTTGGCACGCCTGTGTTTTAACAAACACACTCACAAAATGCCTTGTTTCCTGCCCAGAAATGCTGCCTTCCTGACCATCAAAATGCGATTGCATTGAAGCTCAATGCGGTGAAAGAATAAATTGCGGTTGCGCATGTGCAATGTGAATGCTGCGCATGTACAGTCTTTCGATAATTGGCTCGATTGCATTTTCTCAATTTTGCGATCCTTGCTGAATAAGGTCCTTAGGGGGGTCATTCCAAGTTGATCGCTAGCTGAAAATGTTCGCTGCTCTGTGATGAAGCAAAAAACCGGCACTTCTGCGCATGCGTTTGAGGCACAATGCGCCCGCGCGACGTACTTTCACAACGGCCAATGCAGTTTTACACAAGGTCTAGCGAAGCATTTCGGTCGCACTGCTGACCGCAGAGTGATTAACAGGAAGGGGGCGTTTCTGGGTGTCAACTGACCGTTTTCAGGGAGTGTTCGAAAAAACGCAGGCGTGCCAAGAAAAACGCAGGCGTGGTTGGGAGAACGCAGGGCGTGTTTGTGACGTCAAAACAGGAACTGAACAGTCTGAAGTGATCGCAAGCGCTGAGTAGGTCTGGAGCTGCTCTGAAACTGCACTATCTTTTTTTGTAGCCGCTCTGCGATCCTTTCATTCGCACTTCTGCTAAGCTAAAATACACTCCCAGTGGGAGGCGGCTTAGCGTTTGCACGACTGCTACAAACTGCTAGCGAGCGAACAACTCGGAATGACCACCCTAGTACTCTATACAGTCTACTTTTTATAAGGGTTCAGGTTAAAAGTTCCATGTTATTCTACAATTAATTTCATCTATTTTGAGGAGTGCGCCAGAAAAAGATTTTTTTGCCCTTGTGCACTGCTATTTAGTTGTGCTTCACAAAACTTTGGGTGCAGCACCAACCCGGTGCCGTCTCCTATTTGCTCTACTAAGACAGACCCTTGTGTTGTTGTAACCTATTTTCTCCTTATAGTGTTACACTGGTGTGTGCATTTATATTATTGGGATAATTATTGACCCTAAAATCCTCAACACATAGTCGGCTGGTGGTACTTTGTGATTAGGGTTGGAAACCCCTGATATAGTGTATATAATACTGATCTGTTCTTCTAAAGCCATGTATGTCAGATTCAGACTCCTATATTTGCTTAGTCCTCTCCAAAAAGGGTGACGTCGAATTAGACATATAGGGGGAGATTCAAATGTTTGAAAAGTCAGTTGGGAGTCTGTTTTTTCCTATCTAGTAGACAGGAAAAACAGACACCCAACCGACTTTTCAGACATTTGAATCTCCCCCAAATTCTTTTATAAGGGTATAATTATAGGATGTATACTATATATAGTTCTGTTTTTCTGGGGTCTGCCTGCTCCAGTGTTTAATGTCAGCCTTTTTCTTTTCCTGCTATGTAATCAACGATTTCGATATATATTAGGACAACTACAGATGTGCTTGCCTTTGTCTTACACACAAATGAGTCGCGGATGTGAATTTGTTGCGATTGCGTCTATTCGTGCCTGCTGCTACCTGTTCTTGAAAGAGTCCGCACCAATTAATCCTATGGACCGCCGGTGCGTGCGCAGTGCCCGTGCACATCCACATGGATGCTAATTGTGGCAAACGACCCTCATTTGCTGCGATTAGCCTGTAAGATTAGCAGGGACACATCTGTATGTACAGTTTACAGAGCACTCTAATTATATTGGATTATTTTCAAAATGAGACTTTTCAGAATTACAAAAATGGATAAAGTCTACATTAGGCATATGTATCTCGGGGTTTCTCTAGGTATAAGTAATGGCGGCACTGTGCTTAACATTCTGTTTTGTGGTGGGTATTTACATTTTTAATGAAAATATCCCTGTTATTTACGTAAGAAACCCACAGGGACAGTGGTAGCTATAACCGCTGTACCTGCGAGTTACTTCCCCCGCCATTACGAAAGATATTTTCATGTTTGTGAAAGATTCTTTCGGGAGATCTGACACTGCAACGGCGCCAGATGGAGGCTACGGGAGGCGGATCAGAAGATCTCTCTCCTGCTTCCTGTGCCTCCATAGGCCTAAAGCAGTTCACATGGGGTAACCGAATGTGACCAAACTCTGAAAAACTTTCCTTATCAGAGATTGTTACATAGGGATCAGATTGTAGTCCCCATTGGAAACAATGGGGACTGTTATCTGCAGCCCTAATTAACCTTCTGCAGAGTTTTTTGTAAGATCTCCTGCATTACTCACCGGCAGATCAGGGGAGAGATGTGTGCTGAGCGAACCGCTCAGCACACATCTCTCCCCCCGCTCTGCACAGCGCGATGTGTGCTGAGCGTGCGGGGGGGGATAGGGGGCCGCTCATTTCACCCAGCAGGTGAAATGAGCGAGCTGCTAGATTGAGCCTGCATACATCGCTATCGCTGCGCATAACTATCACTGTGGGGGGTACACACGGAGAGATCTTGCTGAAAATCTAAGCAATCTAGTCAGATTGCTTAGATTATCGCTCCATGAGTACCCCCTTTAGGCTTTTAGTACATAGCATAAATCCAGAATTATGCCGAAACTGCAGCTTCTACATGATTTAATAAAAAGTTGATAAACATGCTCCTTGATCTTAAGTTAGCAAATCAGTATTAATTTATGTGCAGATGCATTGCTGAATGTAATGTCCAGCCTCCGACAAATGTAATATAGCATGGAGATAATGGGGGTCATTCTGACATGATCGCACGCTGCAGTTTATCGAAGCGGTACGATCGGGTCAGTACTGCGCATGCACCGGTGCAGCAGTGCGCCGGCGCATGCCAGACGGCCAAAGGCCATCGTTGCCTAGCGATCGCCTCTGCCTGATTGACAGGCAGAGGCGGTCGCTGGGCGGGAGGGGGCTGGACGGTGGCATTAAGCCGCCATTTAGGGGTCGCAGTCCGGCCAACGCAGGCGTGGCCGGTCCATTGGGGGGGGGGGGCCGCGGCGGCTGCGTGACGTCACACGCAGCCGCTGCGACCCAGCAGCGAAGAGGTTCTCCTGGCCAGCCGCAGGAGCTGCGCTGGCCGGGAGGTACTCCTGAAATGTAAAAGCATCGCCGCTGTGCGATGCTTTTGCAGTTCTGTGGGGGGGGGGGGGGGGGGGGCGGCACTGACAAGCGGGGCGGACTAGCCCTGTGCTGGGCGTCCACCCTCATGTCTGAGTGCCTGATCGTAGCTGTGCTAAATTTAACTCAGAATGACCTCCTATGAGCGGTTTTCTGCTGTTGGAATCATACTTTAGTATCACAACACACCCCAACAGATAGAAGGTACCACTGTACTATACAATGGCCATCATAAACCGCTGAAGTTATGCAAGGCTTATACTGATATTAAATTATGTATACATGGCTATCTTCTGTGTCAGCTTTGATTTGTGCAGTAATTACACCCACACTGTCACATTGTCACATTAGTACTCCATCCCTATCCCTATCTAGGGGTGGTCTTCAGTATGCCGACTGACGGGATCCCGGCGCACAGTATACCGGCGCCGGGATCCTGACAGCCGGCATACCGACACTTATTCTCCCTCGTGGGGGTCCACGACCCCCCCTGGAGGGAGAATAAAATAGCGTAGCGCGCCACCGTGCCCGTAGCGCGGCGAGCGCAGCGAGCCCATTTGCGCTCGCCACACTGTCGGTAAGCCGGTGGTCGGGCTCCCGGCGCCGGTATGCTGGTCGCCGGGAGCCCGACCGCCGGCATATCGTAGTGAACCCCTATCTAAGGTTTCTGAATGCTTGATTCATTTTCAGCCTGCTAATATATATTTTTCTTTGTGATATTGCTGTTTCTCATATCACTATCCGATGCCCTCTTCCATACTCTGTGGATTGGTTTGTTTATACTAAGAGTTTGGCTTTTATATATTACTAATTACTAGCCCGTCAACATGACCGAACAAAATAGATGCAAAAATTCCCTTTTGACCGCTTAAATGTATCACTTTTCACTAATTTCTGCTCGCCAGTGCTGAAAGGAGCATCAATTGAATTGCTCCGAGCTACATCTAGTGGCCTCCGCCAGCGCGCAAAACAATTGAATGCCCTCATAGAGGGGAGGAGCAGCGCTAGCCTTTTATTATATATTATTTCTGTATCTGATCTACAGTAGCTTATGATAATTGGTTTCTTATTTACAATATACGTTAAATGCTTGGCTTGCTCAGTTATTGCTTATTATATTGTAAGAAGCAATGATCATAATTAAAATGTTCTCTTAAATCCATGTATCCATTCATGTTTAAGAACATAGGTGTGTGTTTATGTATGGAAATATTAATTAAACATGTTATACAAGCTGTAATATACTTTGCTGTAAACTTGCATCACATGGCTTTAGAAATATTTATTACTTGAATACTCCACTGCAGACGGTTACAGAATCTAAAAGAAAAAATGGGTTAGACAAGTGTTCCCCCATCCCAGCACAATATCAGGTCATGTACTGTATTCGAAATGACCTTTAAAAAATTCCTGACTACACATTTATTTATTTATTATTACCAATTATTTATATAGCGCACACATATTCTGCAGCACTTTACAGAAGCAGTCCCTGCCCCAGTGGAGCTTAGAATGTATATTCCCTATCACATGTACACACAGACACATTCACACTAGGGTTCATTTTGTTGAGATCCAATGAACCTATCAGTATATTGTTGGATTGTGAGAAGAACCCCATGCAAGTACGGGGAGAATATACAAGCTCCACACAGTTAGGGCCATGGTGGGAATCGAACCCATAACCTCAGTGCTGTGAGGCAGTAATGCTAACCATTACACCACCCGCACTGCCTACACTTGCCAACAAAGCAGGGGCGTGTCTTGTGAGGAGGCGGCCCGCGTGCAGGCTCCGTCTGGACTCCCTCCTCTAGCCGGCAGCACTGTAGCTCTAGGCACTAGGGTCACTGGGGGTCTTAGCACTGTCATAGAGCCTAGAGCACATGCGCAGATCTTTGGGAAAATGTTCTGTGGCCATTTTCCCAGTGATTTTCCTACTGCGCATGCACAAAACACCGTGAAAGTGTCTCCATGCCATTTTCCTAGTGGTTTCTTCAGTGCTGCTGTTGTGCCGCAAGACTCCGGAGGGTAAGTAATAAAAATAATTTGCAGGGTGTGCGGTGTGGGCTCCCATGGACCCCAGGTGCACCGTGCACACTGCACCCATTATGTATAGCCCAGTGCAACACAGGCTCTGTGTTCTCCTGTGTTTCTGCCCCCATTCACAGTCTTGTACTAACTATTTGTAACATAAGCAGTTGCTGCACATAACAACCATTTTAATATGTAAAAGCAAATTGTATGTATTGCAGTACGCTAGCATAGAAGAGTAATATCTGTCTGGAAATAATATATACAGTTTGGGTTGGTTAATCACAAATTGTGACATCTCTCAATCTGTGACAAATTGACTAATTTACTCATACAAAAGCATCAGTAATCCTGTATGTCCCAAAAACTAACCTAAAAGCTGGCTAAATATTCTGATTATTAACCACAGGCTTGCGCAGGATGGGTGCCTGGTGCGCACAGGCACCCCCTAATGTCCGGCACCCCCCATACGCCAAGAGGTCCGAGCCCTGAAGTTAACATTCACAAATGACAAAATAAACTGATAGCGCTGGCTGCCGTATGGCGCGGTACAAGTGTGAAATACAAGACAAATTAGAAACCCTCCCCACCTCTGATTACCCCGTTACATATCATAGTCCAGTCTGTGCGCTTCTATGAATGACGTCACAACGTCATTACATGGGACACTGCGCCGGCCCTCCCTGTTGTATCCTATCCTTACCGCTGCGTCTACCTAAGAGAAGCGGGAGCTGCCAGCATGGCGAGTGGGAGTGAGACCGCCAGGCACAAGCACACTGCTGCACAACTGTCCGCTCCCTACAGACAACTTTCTCACACTTGTGGCAGCCATAGCAGAACTCAATCAGGGACGGAATTGATACTCACTGGCAGCATCCTGCAGTGTGGTAAGCAGCTACAGTATGTGTGGTGCAGTATCTGTGGGGCAGATGTATTAAGCCTGGAGAAGTGATAAAGCAGTGATAAGTGGAAGGTGATAACGCACCAGCCAATCAGCTCCTAACTGTCATTTTTCAAACCCGTAATGATTGGCTTGTGCGTTACCACCTTCCACTTATCACTGCTTTATCATTTCTCCAGGCTTCATACATCTGCCCCTCAGTGTATTTTTTATTTATTTTCCATATTAAAGAAATCCTCTCTGTCTCTGTATGCAACTCTCTTTATGTCTCCCTGTCTCGCTATCTGTGTCTATATATGTATGTCTCTCTCTCTCTCTCTGTTTATCTGTCTCTATATATCTGTGTCTCTATCTCTATCGCTGTGTCTCTCTGTCTATCTGTGTCCCTGAGTTTGAGGTCTATCATATTGCTATCATGACGGTGAGAGGCAATGTGAAGAATAAGGGGAGGGTGAGAGGTAATGCAGAGAATCTGGGGAGGGGCAGAGGTGATGCGGGGGAGAGGTGATGCGGAGTATCGGGGGAGAGGTGATGCGGAGCATCTGGGGAAGGTGTGAGGTGAAGCAGAGCACCAGGAGAGGGTGTGAGGTGATGCGGAGCATCAGGGGAGGACCAAGAGGAGAAATTGTGGGCGGGAGGGGGGTTTGCGCAGCTATGTGTAAGATCGTCCACCTAAGAGGAGCAGCTGTAGGAGGAACAGGCGTGACAAGATGGAACCACAGCTAGGCAGGATTAGCCCTCACTGTACTCTATTTAATAAAATTTCCCATATTATGTAGTTTGCAGTGAATGCCAATAGGCGGCGAGAGACACACCTGATGGGTGGCGCTAGACACGCCCAACGGGCGGTGCTAGTCACGATCCTCCAACGGTGCACCCCCTAATAAAATTAACATATAATCATGGCTCGAGTCATTACATGGTAAATTCCCCAATTTATGAGAGATTATATAATTGCTTTTATTTTATGTTTCAGGATGGTCACGAAATTTGTTTTGTTGGAAATGAAGCATTCCGAGAACTGTCTCAGACTGATCCAAATGCAGATAATCTTCTAAATGATGTAAGTTTCCATCTATTAAAATGGTTTAGTTTTGTGTTATTTTATACAGTATTTTTTATTTGGTCTCATTCTGCATTCATCTTTTGTACACTGAGAAACTTAGTGATACAGTGATGGGGCAGTTCCAGAGCCAAGACTTTCTCCTGTCTGTAACATAAGACGTGTCATGACTGGAGAATTCAATTGACGACAGGAAATTTGAAAGACCCTGTGGTGAGAGTTTTCTCTACAGCTGCACGGTTTTCCAATTCAGTTAGAGGACTGAAGATGGTATGCAGTGATTTCTATAGAAATCAGAGAGTCTTTGTTTTTCTCGCACCTCCAGAGCAAGTCAGATTTTTCCTGATATTATTTTATTTAGGAAAAATCACCGGGACTTACTCAGGCACACCGATGGCACCCCCCTGAAGACTAATTAAGGCTCCAATTAGCTCAATTAGTCAGTAATTACTTTCCAAAGTGGTGTCTTCTGCATCCAACGTTGGGTGCCGGTCCTCTGCAGCAGATTTTATATATATATATATATATATATATATATATATAAAGAAAGGCAAAAAGGCCGCTGTGGGAGGCCGGGGAGATGTCCTAGCCCGGAGCGTCCGGTTGCCAGGCAACGCTAGACGCTCTCCTGGATCACCGCCGGCGCCCAGCGGCATGACGTCACCGGCAAGCGCCCGTCGTGGACGGACTCCATGCGGGACGCCGCCGCTACCCGGCTTCCTTCAGCGGCAGGGGGGTATTTAGGTGAGTAACGAGTGTTACCTCAATTTAATCTGTTTATTTTACTCAGCAGCATGTAGCTTGAAAACGGTACCTGCGAGTACCGAAACGTTGCTCCAATTGGTGCTGTGATGATTTTTTGAATCAATACACTTTTTCTGTACTTGGAGTGCCGCAGCCTTTTTGCCTTTCTTTGCATTACTTCACTTGCTGAGGGCACCCTCCAATTTGTCAGTTCGTTAGCATCCGAGTGCGGGTTCTTATTTTGGACTATATATATATATATATATATATATATATATATATATATATATATATATATATATAAAATAGTTGTGTGAGTGTGACTGCCTGTATGTGTGTGGCCCCCCTGTGCAGTGTCATCCCCTCTGTAGCCAGCCGCTGGGAGAACTATATCTCTCAGCAGCCCTTGAACCTCCCAACAGACCCCTTCTCAGTGGGAAGATGGAGGGAAGACCAACGGGCAGGTGAGTATCTTTGACCTTTTAATTCATGTGCTGCAGGGTTTTCAGGGTTGAAAAAGCCTGCAACCATTTCGAAAAAATTGTATACCGCAGGTACCAGGAGCACACATACATGCGGTAGGGGCTCATGTAGTTTTAGCGTGTTTTTAACTATAATATATGTAGGAAAAGATGCACTTTAAAAAAAATATGGCGTATTTAGGTGCAAGCCATCATTTGAGCCAGGCATACAGTATGTCAGACACAATGGCCCTCATTCCGAGTTGTTCGCTCGTTATTTTTCTTCGCATCGGTGCGATTTTCCGCTAACTGCGCATGCGCAATGTTCGCACTGCGGCTGCATCAAGTAAATTTGCTAAGAAGTTTGGTATTTTACTCACGGCATTACGAGGTTTTTTCTTCGTTCTGGTGATCGGAGTGTGATTGACAGGAAGTGGGTGTTTCTGGGCGGAAACTGACCGTTTTATGGGTGTGTGTGAAAAAACGCTGCCGTTTCTTGGAAAAACGCGGGAGTGGCTGGAGAAACGGGGGAGTGTCTGGGCGAACGCTGGGTGTGTTTGTGACGTCAAACCAGGAACGAAACTGACTGAACTGATCGCAGTGGCAGAGTAAGTGTCGAGCTACTCAGAAACTGCTAAGAAGTTTCTATTCGCAATTTTGAGAATCTTTCATTCGCAATTCTGCTAAGCTAAGATTCACTCCCAGTAGGCGGCGGCTTAGCGTGTGCAATGCTGCTAAAAGCAGCTTGCGAGCGAACAACTCGGAATGAGGGCCAATAAGTATATATACGTACGTACGACCCCATTGACCTCATTGTTTGTAAATCACCAGTTAGTGAGAAAACTAGGTAAACAAAATACATACAGGTGCAAAAGCAAAGTGTAGGGAAGAGCTTACATTCTAACTGGAAGTTGGAACAGGTGAAATATGAAAGGAGACTAAGTATCAGAGTTCCTACGTGGTTATGTACATAAAGCTTCATATCGCTGTAGTAAATACTATATTAATAGCATTTTATCTGTATTGCTTCCAATATTTATTTTGGGAATGGAAGTCCAATTTTGTTGGCTGTAGATTTGTGTCAAGCAATGTATGCATGTTATTAATCAAATGTATGTTTATATTTATAGGCAATGGCTGCAGACAAGAGTGAAGAATGGTTTGCAAAACGCAAAAGACAGAAGCCTTCTGCGTGATTAACAATGACAGACCTTCATGGCTTAATAACTATGTAATCAGTATATAATACTAAATTCAATACTACAAATTAAAATCTGACAGACTAAAACATTTTGCAAATATTGCTATGCTATAAAATCTATTACAGTTTGTCTTTACTGTGCTTATTCCATTTGCAGTGGGTCTCAGTACACTTTGTGTTTATCTAATTGCTATTGCCCTATGTGTACTGCTAAATGGTGGCCTACTAATGTAATACTGTGTTATCATTGCATTTTTACAATAGTACAGCTGATTTATAGCACTCTTAGTGCAGATTCAGGTGATTTCTTATTTCCTGCTGTTCAGTTTTGAAAAAATAAAATACAAAATTCTACCATTACTACCTGATGTATTGTATGACCTGTATAACAAAGTATATATATGATATATTAGGCAGCAAGTGAACACACAGTTCTTGAAGTTGATGGATCTGAGCGACAGTGACAAGTACCAAATT
The DNA here is from genome assembly GCF_028390025.1 of Pseudophryne corroboree. Classification (NCBI taxonomy): domain Eukaryota; kingdom Metazoa; phylum Chordata; class Amphibia; order Anura; family Myobatrachidae; genus Pseudophryne; species Pseudophryne corroboree. The sequence continues at coordinate 463,049,831 of NC_086445.1, read as the reverse complement.
GTGATGGCTAAATATTTGGGTCAGAGCATCTCCACCAGATCTTGTAGGGTGTTCCTGGTATGCAATGGTTAGTACCCACCAAAAGTGGTCCATGGAAGGCCAACCAGGGAGCTGTATTGATCATCCCATCTCGTTTGTGACCATATTAGCGCTTTATGCTCTATTGTTCACATACTTTGTCATGTACCGTCTACCTAAACATTGTTGCAGACCAAGTACATCTCTTAACGGCAACAGAATTCCCTGATGGCAGTGACCTCTTTCAGCAGGATAATTTGCCCTGCCACACTGAAAACATTGTTCAGGAATGGTGCGAGGAACATGACAAAGTACATGGTGTTGACTTGGCCTCAAAATTCCCCAGATCTCAATCCGATCAAGCATCAGAGGGATGTGCTGGAAAACAAGTCGGCCATGGAGACCCCACCATTTACATATTACATCTAAAATTTACTCTTCTTTGACAAGTACGTAATCTCAAAAGGTCTTCAGGACAGTGACCATTATATACCCCAGGTTAAGACTTATAGAACTCTCCAGTAGGTCTTCTAGCCTATAATAGCCACTTTTCCCTTAAGGCGATATATGCTTGCCGGTACTTGGATGCTACCAGGACTTACGCCACTGGAGCTTAACCCGGAATAACCCGAATTAATGACGCTATAGAAGAAGACACTAAAACTAAACTAAAAGATGAAGACTAGGAAGTACAAGTCAAGAGAAAAGACAACACTGCGGAGAGGAAGCAGACCAAAATCATGAGAAATATGGCGTGTTTCAATAAGGAAGGGGATTTTACTGAAAAGAAGGAGGATAAACAATAGACACTTAAACACAGAACTCTGCCAAATTCTGGGCAGCTTTTGGGCAAGGGGAGTACATAAAGTATGCAAACAGACAACACACTAGGGAAAAGAAGTTAGACCCAACAACCAAGCGATAGTGCCACTAACAGTTGGAGTACTGAAGGTATACAGTAGAGACAAATAAAAGAGGAAACACAAGACTGCATAGCAAGAAGACGAGGAGTAATATTAGCAGAAGTAAGAAAAGCAACACAACAGATTATGCAACTGAGACAGAGTTGGAAGCTGATAATTATGTGACTGACACAGGAATACTGCAGAGGACGGTAGCAGAATAACCAGACAAATGTATCCACAGCTAGTACTACTGTAGAAACTAGAGACAAGGACTCCCGCTGCAACCAGGAACTATGACCAGCAAGGAGTAAGAGACAGACAACACATATTTAGGAAACAAGAGCCAATGAGAGTCACAGCACAGCCAGCCTCCCCTAATTACCAGCTCTCTGCAGCTGTGCTGCTGCACGTCCACCAGCCTCCTGACTTTCACAAGAGACAACAGGCTGGAGTCGGGTTTCAAATCATTCCAAACAGGTGTGCTTCTACACATAGGAGTCTATTTACTAAGCCTTGGATGGAGATAAAGTGGACAGAGATAACGTACCAGCCAACCGGCTCCTAACAGTCATTTTTTAAACCCAGCCTGTGACATGGCAGTTAGGAGCTGATTGGCTGGTACTTTATCTCCATCCACGGCTTAGTAAATAGACCCCATAGTAGCCAGCTACCAGGTTGCTAGGAGACAGCCAGAAACACAAACCGAAATGAGCCGCAGCAGCGACCCATAAGAGTATTGTTACAGAGTAATTTCCTAATAACCATTTTAGATATGTCAAATATATTTATGATATTATATTTTATTACACATAGCGTAATCTCTCAAAGTAATCAGTGGGAAACTAGTAAAATTGGTTTCTGTAACCTGAGCTAATTAATATCTGTACACTGTTGCCTTGGCCTAGTTAGCATTTGAACAGACAAGCTCAGCTCACTGATACAGCTAGCCCACATGCTGTTAAGACACACACTTCCTGTGGATCACACACCCCCATAGCTGGAACCTAGGTATAATATACCTCTTTGAAATGAGGACACCCTCTCTCTCCAGACCCTCACCCTGGCACACATAGAGCTACAGAGACTCTCAGAAGCATGGGTCTCCAAACGCGGGGATGCTTGGAGGTTTTTTCCCTGGATGGCTAAGTATCATATACTGTACTCTATAGCTCATAGATAAATGGCATGGAATAGCTAAATATATGTTTGTGGTAGTTGTGAAACGTTTGGCATAGAATAGTTAATTTGGAAATACATATGGCTTAAAGGTTAATGGTGCTTGTGCAATTATGTGATCTGTAATGGTAATTGGAACATTAGACAATCTGTAGCATAGCATTCCTGGTATGGTGATTTATAACAGATTGTAGTGGTTTTATATAGGGTATCTTACTGAAATATAGAAGTTGACACATACTTCCTTTTGTTACTGTGGTCATGTGCTTGTAGCAATGGCATGCTGGTATTTGTGGTTACTTGGTGATCTGGTCTTGTGATGGCTCATATAACATGGACAGCATGCAATGTTGGTCTTGGAAGGCTGGAATAAGTTAGCATAAAGGAGGATGTGTTTGTCTCAAAGGTACTGACTGGAGTTGGTATATAATTACTGGCTACATTATATAGCATACATACCCTCCAACATGACCTGCCCCACTAGGTACAAAATGCTCTGTTTCTGGACTTCCCTCTTAATTTATTATTGCCATCACCTGTGAAGAAACAGCTTTCTTATCATTTAACTAATTCAACACAGGTGATGGAAATCATAAATTAAGAGGGAAGTCCAGGAACAGAGCATTTTGTACCTAGTGGGGTGGGTCTGTAGCATAGCCAGCATACAATATGCTCTGGTTATTGAGATACTGTGTTGGCTTGGAATTGTAAAATCAGCACATATGTATTATGTTGTAGCTTATACATTCTGGAATATAGTGTAGTCTTTCAGAGATATGTAGTTTATAAAATGGTTTCTGCTATGTGACTTTATGGCCTAGCAAAGAATGCCATGTGTTTGAACCTGCAAACCTAAAATGGCTGCTGGCATTCCCTTTTAAACCATGTGTTACAGACTGTGGAATCATGGGAGTTTTCCCAAAATGGAGTCTAGCTTCTGTCCCATGCGGTCTGTGGACCATGCAGTCACATGCTGCCCCTCCCCCGCATACCCAACACACATACATAAACCAAAACCAATCCTCTTAGAAGTTTCTTCAGTTAGATATTTTTCCAATATCTATCAATAAATCTAGGGTTTCATTTTATGGAATCTGTGATTTGCCGAGTGCATGGATAGATATCTCCTCAGTAATAAATAAATATATACACACACACATACACACACATACATACATCTCTCACACTTCTTTCATCCTATTTCTTTCTTATATAGTTTGAACCTGAGAAACTATTATATGGTGACTTGCATTGTATTTGACCAATACTGTTTAATGATAAAATAAAATGAATTCTATGAGTAGCAATTGTTTGTTGAAATACATTCTTACGTTTGACATTCTATATGACTGGCGTGCATTCTTCCATGAATAGAATATTCCTAATGATTTAAAGATATATATATGTCTAGATGCAATCTCTGCGTGTTTGTTATTAAAAGGTACACAATTAGTGATGAATTATTATAAATCACCAGTGCCGTAACTAGGCATTTTAGCGCTGTGTGCAAGAAACGGCAATGGCGCCCCCCCCATGCAAGATAATATATAGGGGCGTGGCTTCATGGGGAAGGGGCGTGGCCACAAAATAATACCAATTCATACCACGGTGCACAGTAGTCTCCATTATTCAAATTACACTGCACAGTAGCGCCACTACATCAGGTAGAGCCCCTTTTTACACATTACGGCAGACAGCGTCCCCTTTTTACACATTACGGCAGACAGTCCCCCTTTTTACACATTACGGCAGGCAGCGTCCCCCTTTTTACACATTACGGCAGACAGTCCCCCTTTTTACACATCACAGCAGGCAGCGTCCCCCTTTTTACACATTACAGCAGACAGCGTCCCCCTTTTTACACATTACGGCAGACAGCGTCCCCTTTTTACACATTATGGCAGACCGCGACCCCTTTTTACACATTACGGCAGACAGCGTCCCCCTTTTTACACATTACAGCAGCCAGCGTCCCCCTTTTTACACATTATGGCAGACAGCGTCCCCCTTTTTTACAAATTATGGCAGACAGCGTCCCCCTTTTTACACATTACGGCAGCCAGCGTCCCCCTTTTTACACATTACGGCAGCCAGTCCCCCTTTTTACACATTGTGGGAGAGAGAGAGAGATTCTTACCATCTCTCCCCGCTGGCAGTCAGGCTCCTCGTGCTGGCAGATCCATTCCCGGGCAGGGGAGAAGGAGGAGGAAGGGGGACTGGAGCCGCAGCAGCGCTATTTAATTGGTAGTAGCGCCGCTGCAGCAGCCCCCTCTCCTTCCGCATTGGCTGCCGGCCGCTGTGAATGCTGGGAAGAGGGAACTGCATCCCAGCATTTACAGCAGCGCTGGGGCAGCCAATACGGAAGGAGAGGGGACTGCTGCAGCGGCGCTACTACCAATTAAATAGCGCTGCTGCGCTCCAGTGCCCCTCCCTCCTCCTCCTTCCCTGCCTCCGGCGCTGCTGCTCTCCTCCACCGCCGCTGCACCGGAACAGAACAGGCGGCTTGTAATGAGTCAATTTGACTCATTACAAGCCGCTGGCCGTGCGCCATCAAGGTAACTGCGCTGTGTGCCAGGCATACCTGGCACAAAGGTAGTTACGGCGCTGTAAATCACTAAAGATTTAAAATTATACATTTGCTTCAAAGATATGAAATATAGTAATATAATACAAACAATAGGTACAGGGCTAGAAACGTCCATGAATAAGGAACTACTAACTCCTGCACTGTTTAAATGTTGGGGGCGATTTATAAATAGATTACCCACCCTGACTAAACTGGCGGTTAAACAAAGTTTTCAAAGCACCACGTGGTATGGACATCAACTCTTATCTGATGGCCCTCCCATATCCCTCCCATAACTATGTAATTCTCTCCACTTTTCTGATATTCTGGCTTTCCTCTTCCTAGTGCTACATCCTGTACTGCTACCTCTCCTAGCCCTCTCTATCCCTCCCTTCCTCATCCTCTCTACGATTCTCCGCTGCCTACATAACCTCTCTTGCTCGATTGGTATCTCCATGGATGAGTCGGCGGTCTCCTCACCCTGGCAGGTATTGTTTTTCTTTGTTTTTGTTCTTGTTTTTATTTTGGTTTGTTCTGTATTTGTTTTGTTCTCCCTTCTCCTAGGTCTGTCTTTTTGTCTTATTTACTCCTAGCAGAGCCGACCCTAACCAATATGATGCCCTAGGCAAGATTTTGGCTGGTGCCCCGTAGCACCGCCGCTAGTTCTGCAAGAGATGCCTGGCATGAGTCAGCTGGCTGGCTGCTCTGCTAACGTCGGGCGCCTTTTGTTTATGAAAATGCATCTTATTTGCATTACTATGTGGCTAGGATGCACAAGCAGCTTCTGCTGATTAAAATGATATGCAGCATGCCTATATTCTGTGTGCAACTGCTGCTGTATCTGCATACGAAATGCTACATTACAGTGATTTCCAGGAATGCACACAGAATATAGGCATGCCGCATATCATTTTAATCAGCAGAAGCTGCTGGTGCCCATAAGCATGCCAAATGCCCTAGGCATTTGCCTAGTTTGCCTATGCCTAAGGCCGGCTCTGACTCCTAGTTACACGTTCCCCATCGGGGAGAACGTATTGATATGTTATTTGGTTTGTACTGTTTACAACTTTATCTTATATCGAATTGATGATAGTCAATTTTGAGGCTTGACTTTTCCAAGATCTGTATTATCCTGTCATTTACAGTTTTTCATGTTTTGTACTAAAAATGTAAAAATTAGGTATTGTCTTAGACCCTGACACCTACGTGACTTACGGGTCTTGGACCTTATTGTTCCATATTTTTGAATGGGTGTTGAACTTATTTCTGACGCTGATTGTAATATTCTCTGAACCTCAATAAAATATATATTGGGGGAAAAAACCAATAGGTACAGACAGAGAAAAGGAGGAGGGGATAGAAGAGAATAGTATACCCCTTATCAAGTATATAATATAATACACACACAGTGCCTGATTCAGATTTGAATGCAGTGCTGATATATACGCAGTTGAGCAACTAGTGGCTGACTGTGCATGCATCGCGGCCACTCTGTGCACACGCCGAGGTACTTTTGCAATGCCGTTCGCAGTGAAGATATATTTGCAGAGTGATTGACAGAAAGAGACCATTTAGGGAAGGTAATGGGAGTGGTGGCAAAAACACAGGCTGTCTCAGAGTATGACTGCGATCCCATAAGCAGAAAACATGGCGCCAGCGTCGCAGCAGCTGCAGCAATTCTGCAAGACCATAGACTAGGAGTCAATGGGGGTCATTCCGAGTTGATCGCTAGCTGCCGTTGTTCGCAGCGCTGTGATCAGGCTAAAAATCAGCATTTCTGCACATGCGTATGGACCGCAGTGCGCACGCGCGACGTACAGGTACAAAGGCCTTTGCGGTTTTGCACAGGTTCTAGCGACGTTTTCATTCGCACTGGCGGCCGCAAGAAGATTGACAGGAAAGGGGCGTTTCTGGGTGTCAACTGACCCTTTTCAGGGAGTGCTTAGAAAAGCGCAGACATGCCAGGGAAAACACAGGCGTGGCTGGGCGGGTGTGTGACGTCAAAAGCCGTCCCTCCGTTGTTAGAATCAGCGCACACGGAGAGTAAGTACAGGGCTGGTCTTGTTTTGCACAAAATGTTTTTGCAGGCGCTCTGCTGCACAAGCGTTTGCACTTCTGCAAAGCTAAAATACACTCCCCAGTGTGCGGCGATAATGCGTTTGCACAGCTGCTGAAAACTGCTAGCGAGCGGTCAACTCGGAATGACCCCCAATATTCCTTGCCGCTGCGGTGTGGTTGTAAATGTGTATGCAGCTGCTGAGATGTTGCGATGGCTACGGCATACCCTTAAGAATTTAGCAGCGGGTACGCCGTACCGCTGGGCTGGCCACACATTTTGCACTGCAGGCGCTGCACTCGTGATCCGATCATCCGCCCGAGCAAACACTGAGGCTGGGCTGCCGGGGAGAAGCTGTCCCCGGCTGTCTGAGGCGAGCAGCACGGAGATAATTTTCATAGCTCCGCCCCCTTGCCCGCTAGCGCCGGGTCCCGCCAATTTTAAAGTGGAAGCCAAAAGCCATAATGACAGCGTTGGACAGCGCTGTGTGCACTGAGAGGAAGGAAGGGGATTATGAAAGAGGCACGGTGGGTCAATGTATAAGTATATCTGGCACTGTGGGCCATTGTATGTCTGGCACTGTGGGGGCATTTGTGTATCCGGCACTGTGGGGCAATGTATATCTGGCACAGGGGGGGCATTGTATATCTGTCACAGGGGGGGCATTGTATATTTGGCACTGTGGGGGCATTGTATATCTGGCACTGTGGGGGCATTGTATATCTGGCACTGTGGGGGCATTGTATATCTGGCACAGGGGGGGGCATTGTATATCTGGCACAGGGGGGGGCATTGTATATCTGGCACAGGGGGGGCAATGTATATCTGGCACTGTGGGGGCATTGTATATCTGGCTCAGGGGGGCATTGTATATCTGGCACTGTGGGGGCATTGCATATCTGGCACTGTGGGGGCATTGCATATCTGGCACAGGGGGGCATTGTATATCTGGCACAGGGGGGCATTGTATATCTGGCACAGGGGGGCATTGTATATCTGGCACTGTGGGGGCATTGTATATCTGGCACTGTGGGGGCAATGTATATCTGGCACAGAGGGGCAATGTATATCTGGCACAGGGGGGCATTGTATATCTGCCACTGTGGGGGCATTTGTGTATCTGGCACTGTGGGGGCATTTGTGTATCTGGCACTGTGGGGCAATGTATATCTGGCACTGTGGGGCATTGTATATCTGGCACTGTGGGGGCAATGTATATCTGGCACAGAGGGGCAATGTATATCTGGCACAGGGGGGCAATGTATATCTGGCACAGGGGGGCAATGTATATCTGGCACAGGGGGCATTGTATATCTGGCACTGTGGGGGCATTTGTGTATCTGGCACTGTGGGGCATTGTATATCTGGCACTGTGGGGCATTGTATATCTGGCACTGTGGGGGCATTGTATATCTGGCACTGTGGGGGCAATGTATATCTGGCAGAGGGGCAATGTATATCTGGCACAGGGGGGCAATGTATATCTGGCACAGGGGGGCAATGTATATCTGGCACAGGGGCGCAATGTATATCTGGCACTGTGGAGGCAATGTATATCTGGCACTGTGGGGGCATTTGTGTATCTGGCACTGTGGGGGCATTTGTGTATCTGGCACTGAGGGGGCATTTGTGTTTCTGACACTGCGGCAATGTGTATCTGGCACTGTGGGGCAATGTATATCTGGCACTGTGGGGCAACGTGTATCTGGCACTATTGGGGTCATATGTGTATCTGCCCCCCATATGTGTATCACGCCCCCATTTTCATCGACCACGCCCCATGTGGCATTTGGCCACACCCATTTTCCGGCACACAGTACCTGTAAGACATTTTTTCTACTTGCAGCACTGGCTAAGGTGGGTATGTCTGTTCGTTTCTGGGTGGTTACTACACTTGCGTTGTTTCGCATTTCTGTAGCCTGGAAAATCTCAGTTGCGTTGTCATTAGCGTGCAAATAGAAATCAGGACTACAGTATCTTGCAAAAGTATCCAACACCCAAAAATGCCAACAAATTTGCCTGTATTACAAATGACACAAAAATAATTTCAGGCATATTTTTGTTGAGAACCAGTAGGCTCTTCAATTAAATTTTCAAAGTCATATTTTATTATTTGTTTGCATTAATGCTGCTTGCATAAGTTTTCAACCCACGTGTTGTGTAAGCTTCAAGTATCTAAAGATGAAAGTTGTTGCAACAACTAAACAGAAAATAAGACAGCGCTTTTCACTTTTGTATAAAAACTTTATATCATAAGAGATACATATAACTATTCACCTAAATGCACAAATATCACAGCACAAATATCACACTACGATACCGGCCAGTATCAATTTAATCTACAATATATAAAATATTAAAAACAACTCCACACAGGGAATAATTCATCCACAATCATCCGGCTATATTAACACATGTGCAGCACAGCCCTATCTCCCTCTTAATGAGACTCTAATTTAAAGACTCCCTAAACTTTCAATATAACACATTTAAAATGCATAGTTAGTAAGCAAGTCAATAATGAGTCCGCATCAGAAATATTTTTAGATGTTAGTCAAGCAGAGAGATGTTGAAGCAGGTAGATATTCTTTTTTATAGGTGGATATACAGTAGTCGATCAATTATAGCAAGATTTTTGTTAGTGCACTATGCATGTAGTTAGTGATGCAGCTGTTAGTTTGAAATCATCTGTTGATGTTAATCAAGCAAGTAAAGTTGAAACAAATAATTATCCTCTTTTATAATGGATACCGTCCATTAATGATACCAAGCTAGTTGTTATTATACTGAAAAGTTATTAGTAATACAGCTGTTAATTTGAGGTCAGCTGTTTAGCCAAAGAACAAATATGAATGGCAATATCAAAAACCGAAGAGTCCAAAGTCCACCTAGAGTACAACGCACTAGGGCCCTCATTCCGAGTTGTCCGCTCGCTAGCTACTTTTAGCAGCATTGCACACGCTAGGCCGCCGCCCTCTGGGAGTGTATCTTAGCATAGCAGAATTGCTAACAAAAGATTAGCAATTCTGCTATTAATAGCAGAATTGCTAATGAAAGATTAGCAATTCTGCTATTAAGTATTTCCTTGCAGTTTCTGAGTAGCTCCAGACCTACTCCTAGATTGCGATCACCTCAGTCCGTTTAGTTCCTGGTTTGACGTCACAAACACGCCCTGCGTCCGGCCAGCCACTCCTGCGTTTTTACCTGGCACGCCTGCGTTTTTTAGCACACTCCCTGAAAACGGCCAGTTTCCGCCCAGAAACACCCACTTCCTGTCAATCACACTACGATCAGCAGAGCGATTGAAAAGCTTTGTTCGCCCGTGAGTAAAATAGCATAGTTTTGTGTAAAATTGCTTAGCGCGTGCACCTTGCTGTGCATACGCATGCGCAGAACTGCCGGATTTTAGCCTATTAGCAATTCTGCTAAAAATAGCAGCGAGCGAACAACTCGGAATGACCACCTATGTACCCAATATAATACCTCTCCTCAGAATGCTGTGGGCATGGCAGCCTCTCCAAAAAGTGGCACTGGTGGTTAAAAATCTGTGCAGCACTCTCCGGTGTAAAGATACCTCTACTCAGTGCAGCGTGAGCTGGTTAAGGCACTTCAAACAGCAGCAGCAAAATGTGGTGTATACCACAAGCGAGTCTCCAAACGCGTTTCTCCGCCTACCCTCCTGCTTCGGCGGCTTCCTCAGTGTATGAATATCCTTCCTCCATCCATCTGACCTTAAATACCTGAAGTTCGGGTTCGCGCATGCGCAATAGCGCCCACGATCCAAGCCTCATTTTCATCAGTGTTTAACTGGGGAGGGGGTTTGGAACCACCATGGGCGGTGAAGGGGGAAGGGGGTGCCGCAGATATCACCCAGAGGTACTGCGAGTGGGGGAGGAGCGGGTAATGCTCTCCTGCTTCTCCTCCTGAAAGCAGCTAAGCTGCTGTCCTCCCTATGGCAGTGGCTCTCCCGGAGACTCACACAGCAGCCAAGCAGCCAGTCACTATTGTTAGTTCTGGTGTCCCAACGCGCCATATTACAGGGAAGAAGATGCACGGAAAGCTTTGGAGCTAAGGGCTGCTGGGAGCTGTAGTTTATTTAGTGTGTCTACTTTTCCCTGTAATGCATCGCGTTGGGACACCGGCCCTAACAATAGTGACTGGCTGGCAGAACTGATGACTCGCTGAATCAATGTAAAAGGTGAATGTGCTGTGCAGTGTCAGTGACACTGCACACCCACTGCACTGCACAGTACTGTCACCTTTTACATTGATTAAGCATCCAGACATTACCCTCCGCGATATCACCCACTCTATCCATTACATTTGCCATCTTGGGGCTTCGAGGCCGGCAGCCCAGGTGCTGTGTTGCGGAGTCAGGGCCTCTGGGGATCTGGATGTGGCTGTTGCGGGAAGGCACTTCTGTGACATCACGTGCAGAGGAGGTTTTGGGGCTCAGAGTATGCAGCGCAGGGAGGGCTATGAAAGCCTTCCGCGGCGCCACTTTCATACACATCTATACCGGTGGCCGCAGCAGCATTTATTCCACCTGCGCTGTGGCTAGGGAGTGGGGACTGTTGATGCCGGAGGGGGCAGGCGGACTGGCAGCAGGACACAGGACACTGCAGTAAAAGGATTTTTTTTCCCAATCTGCAGCACAGAGACTTGCTGCAGATGCAGTGACATACCCTCCAGGTGTACTTTTTTGGCAGGTGTTCCAAGGATAGCCGATTACGGACAATACATAGCCGCCGCTGATACGGGAGTCCGCTGATAAAACTCCACGGCACTTGTGAAAGATACAAGTCCGGTAAGAGTGACCCGCTTTTCTTGCACTATACGACACAGGACACTGTCAGCCGAGGTCAGACGGGGGTGTAGCATAGCGCCGGGACATCACCGAATCGGCGCCCTCCCTCCGCCTGTTCCCACAGTGTGCATACATCATCAATTCACGGAGGAAACACTGCATGTTGGTGTGCTTGCCACTACAATCCTCATGTTGCTGCTAGACTGACAAGATCAAAGGAGACAAGTGCAATACGGGCTATTTATCTTATCAAGACTTCACAGCATATATTATCATTTCTGATTATAAGGAACACTGCCATTAAGGACTCATGTAATATTGGAGATGCAAATGAGAGAGATATTTACCATAGGTACATGAATTATATGTCTACCCTATTGATATATTAAATTGTCTATTATTGTTTTAAAATATGATGTAATAAATCATTAATTTTTGACTAGAGCGCTTCCTGATATATATTTATATACTATATATCCTCCTCCTTTTTTTCTATATAAAAACAATTTTGGTATTTCAGCAGTACCTTTTGGGAGCAGCTGTAATCATATTGATATTATTATTATTATTATTATTATTATTATTATTTCATTGTAGAAACGAGCAGGATAACTGACTATACAAGCGCCAGGGAATTTTTTAATATTGTTTCTATTATATAGGAGATGTTTTTATACCCATACAAATGAAAATTTGCTTAATGACCCTTTATACGCCCCCCAATCGATATGTAGATAGCTATATTTCTATTTTGTATAATTATATATTATTTTATTTTATGATTATATATTTTTATAATATTTTTGACAATTTTCAAAAAAATATTATTAATTTTTATAGTTTTTATAAATTTAGCATAAATTTAACCCGTGATCATTACCTCACAAACAACATGAAATAAACAGCATATATCAATTGTTTCATTTACTCGGTACATATAACCTACTTTTCCTATCTAACCCATCAATCTCATATAATCCTACATCTGTCTGTAGTATTCAGTTGTTATTGCTAACAACAGGTAAATAGATTTCAAAAAGTATAGTAGATTAGTTTCATAAAAAGTTTTATCATGTTACTTCAAAATAACCCAGCACTTCTAAAATCCATTAAGTTCAACTGTATCGTTTAAACCATTAGGCATAAGAGTGTCCATTCTATGTATCCAGTATGCTTCTCTTCTACATAATCGGTTAAACCGGTCCCCTCCCCTTATGGTGTTTTTAATTTGTTCCACGGCTATCATAGTACAATTATCAAAATTATGATTATGACAATATGAAACATGACTAGATAATGGATGTTTCGCTCCTTTTAATACATTTCTTTTCTGTTCCATATATCTAATGTGCATGGTGCGTGTGGTCCTCCGAATATCTTATCTACCACATTTACAAGTAATTAGGCATATAATGTATACCAAGTTACAATTAAGGAATTTTTTTATCTGAAATACCTCCCCAGTATTAGATGAAGTGTATGTCATAATTTTTCTTGATGCAATTCTGCAAGATAAACAGTCAAGTTTCCCACACTTTTGGAACCCAGGTGGTTTCACAGGTAGCCACATATCATCAGTTTTAAATTTTATTCCCCCCCCCCCACCCCCCTTTCAAAGTGGCTTGGTACCAAAATGGAACGTAAATTGTCAGCCTTGCGAAAAATCATCTCCCCCCCCCATGATCTAATTGCGGTTTCAGAACTTCATTCAGCATCAAAAGAGACATATTTCTTTTTATAGTTTGTTGAATCTGGTATGCTCAGCTGTTATATTGTGTGACAAACATCATACAGGTTGAGTATCCCATATCCAAATATTCCGAAATACGGAATATTCCGAAATACAGACTTTTTTGAATGAGACTGAGATAGTGAAACCTTTGTTTTTTGATGGCTCAATGTACACAAACTTTGTTTAATACACAAAGTTATTAAAAATATTGTATTAAATGACCTTCAGGCTGTGTGTATAAGGTGTATATGAAACATAAATGAATTGTGTGAATGTACACACACTTTGTTTAATGCACAAAGTTATAAAAAATATTCTCTAAAATTACCATCAGGCTGTGTGTATAAGGTGTATATGAAACATAAATGCATTCTGTGCTTAGATTTAGGTCCCATCACCATGATATCTCATTATAGTATGCAATTATTCCAAAATACGGAAAAATCCGATATCCAAAATACGTCTGGTCCCAAGCATTTTGGATAAGGGATACTCCACCTATATTTCGTTTGGATCTCTCCCCATATCATTCTTTTTCTTTCCTTTGGGTTTGAACAATGTGGCCCTATCAAGCTGTTCAACTTCTAACATTGCTCCCTCGAGCAATGTAAATGAATAACCTTCTTCTAGAAATTATGTCATAAGGATCTTTGCTTGTGTCCTGTATGTTACCACCGACGAGCAATTTCTTCGGATCCAAACGAATTGACCCCTAGGAATATTTTCTTTCCACTTTCTTTTATGTGAGCTACTATACTGTAGATAATTATTCTGGTCAACCTGTTTAATATATGTTGTGGTGATCAAACTTCCATCCTCCACCGCTAGTGCTACATCAAGGAAACTGAGTTCAATGTTGCTATATGTATAGGTAAATTTTAATCCATAGTTGTTTCTATTTAAACCTTCCGTAAAATTAATCAAGTGATCTAATGTGCCACCACAAATAATAAATAAATCATCTATAAAACAGCCATAGTACACCAGATCCGCACCAAGTCCACCCCCCCCCCCCCACACACACACATGTTGGTCCTCAAAGACCCCCATAGATTGGCCAGAATCTGTCTCCCATGGCCACACCCAGTGTCTGCAAATAAAATAGTGAATCAAATAAAAAATATTTGTGTGTTAATATAAATTTAATGGACTTAAGTATAAAGGCACATAGAGCATCCGAGATCCCATCTTGTAATACATACTTTTCCACTGCTTCTATACCCCCAATATGAGGGATGTTGGAATATAGTGATTCCACATCACATGTAACTAAATAATAATTTGATTTCCAAGTAATTTTATTAATAATATTAAGAAAATGTTGTGTATCCTTAATATGGGACCTCAGACCCTTCACGTGCCCCTGTAAATAGTGATCAACAAAAAATGACAGATTATTCGTAAGAGAACCCACTCCAGAAATAATAGGACGCCCAGGTGGATTGGTGAGTGTCTTATGGATTTTGGGTAAATAATAAAAAGTGGCAGTGATGGCATATGGACCTAATAGAAATGTAAATGTTTCCCTTGATATAGCACCAGCGGCAATGGCATCATCCAATAATTCCATATATTCACTTTGGAAGAGGGTGGTGGGGTTGCCCTTCAATTTTTCATAGAAGGTGCTATTATTCAATTGTCTATAACAATCTATCAGATAATCTTCAGTGTTTAGCACAACAACCCCACCACCCTTATCCGCAGGTTTAATTATTATTTCTTTGTTTTGCAAAAGACCCTTCATTGCTTTACGTTCCCCAGGGGTTAAATTATCACCGTATGGGTTTTTCTCAGAGTTCACAGATCTTCCTAAAACTAGCAAGAGTGGATTTGTAGAAACTCTGTACATATGGTCCCTTATATTTAAGCGGATAAAAATCTGATTTTTTCTTAAAAGATCCTTTTACATCATATATTTGGACCTCGGATTCGTGATTTGAATCCAGATCATTTCCAGCTTCATATTGTAATGATTCCAAGATCTCAACAGTCATGTCATCATCCTGATCAAGCAAAATAGGTTTATCATCGCTTTTGTTGGCTTTTAAAGCCTTCAGTGCAAAATATCGCTTGCGTCTCAGGGTGCGTATATACTTATTGAGATCTACGAATAGTCTAAACAGATTAGGTTTAGATACTGGTGCGTAGTTCATACCTTTTTCTAATATATTGATTTCTTCCTCTGTCAATGTTTTTTTGGCGAGATTGAAAATGCCCTTCCCTTTTCTACTTCTATTTCTAATTATCTTCTGCATGGGGTTTTTGGTCTGTTTTCTTCTCCCTCCTCTACATCCTCTGTGTCTCTGTTTCTGTATCTCTTTATTTGATCCTTCACTAGATGCCAACTGGTATTGTCCTGGTATTTGCCTGTCTCTAAAAAAACATTTTTACCAGGGGTGGTATCATAATCGTCTTCTGTTTCGGATGGTCGGGTCCTACTTGAATATCTGACCCTAGGGGTAAAAATAGACTGCTCCTTTAAGGGGGCCCTATTTACTCTGTTGATATAGGTCCCATTAATTTTGGGTTTCCTCCTCCCATTCTTCTCTCTCTCTCCCTCCATTCCTGTCTGGAATCTCTCTGAAAACTCCAAAGTTTGTATGTTCTCTCTCTATAGTCCTGTGATCTAAAGTAAATATTCTGATGATGGTGATTATCAAATTTAGTTTTATTATAGGTACGAGTATTCCCACTCTGATAATCCACCACATCTCTCTCCATTTTATTGTCTTTTTTTGTTATTAGGGACTGTTCAACTTCCTCTAACTTTTTATTGACTTTTAAGTCCCTCGCCTTATACTCCTCTGATTTCTTAAATACTTTTAATGGGGATTGTACCTTTTCTATTTCTTTTTGAAGTTCACTGACTCTTTGTTCTCTATATTTTATAAGTAATTTAATAAGATTTTTAGAGCAGTTATCCAAACAGTTATTCCACTCCTCTGAGAATTCCTTATCATCTTTAAATGTGGACTCTTTAAGAATCCTCAGACCTCTTGTTATGAGATTTCTATCAATATATTTTTGCAGAGATATTTGGTCCCACCATTGTTTAGTTTCCATTATGCATAGCTGCTCTAATTTATTGAACAGTCTATGCATATCTGTAACCTCCTCTTGGGTCTGTGCAACAAACTGGATAAACAGAATTCGATTAGTGTGGAGACCACCAGGGAATACTAGGTACCGTAGGTATTTTATACCCTCACACTAATCAAATTCTGTTTATCCAGTTTGTTGCACAGACCCAGATATCCAATTCCCCTTCATATTAAATTGTGACTTTCTGACACGATATAGCTGAGCCTAATTGAGCCACTTTATTCCCACAAATATTTCCCATTAAAGGGAAACAAAGGAATTTCTCTTAAGGGAATACACATATTTCTCTGACGTCCTAGTGGATGCTGGGAACTCCGTAAGGACCATGGGGAATAGCGGGCTCCGAAGGAGACTGGGCACTCTAAGAAAGAATTAGGACTACCTGGTGTGCACTGGCTCCTCCCTCTATGCCCCTCCTCCAGACCCCAGTTAGAATCTGTGCCCAGCTCGAGCTGGATGCACACTAGGGGCTCTCCTGAGCTTCTAGAAAAGAAAGTATATTTAGGTTTTTTATTTTCAGTGAGATCTGCTGGCAACAGACTCACTGCTACGAGGGACTTAGGGGAGAGAAGCGAACCTACCTGCTTGCAGCTAGCTTGGGCTTCTAGGCTACTGGACACCATTAGCTCCAGAGGGATCGAACACAGGCCCAGCCTCGGTCGTCCGGTCCCGAAGCCGCACCGCCGTCCCCCTTGCAGAGCCAGAAGCAAGAAGAACGTCCAGGAAATCGGCGGCTGAAGACTCCGGTCTTCATTAAGGTAGCGCACAGCACTGCAGCTGTGCGCCATTGCTCCCCATGCACACCTCACACTCCGGTCACTGATGGGTGCAGGGCGCTGGGGGGGGGGGCGCCCTGGGCTGCAATAAGATTACCTTATATTGGCAAAAATACACATAATATAGTCATTAAGACTATATATGTGTAAAATCCCCTGCCATATATCCATAAAAAAAGCGGGAGAAGCCCGCCGTGAAGGGGGCGGGGCTATCTCCCTCAGCACACTGGCGCCATTTCCTCTCACAGCTCCGCTGGAAGGACGCTCCCCAGGCTCTCCCCTGCAGTTTCCAGGCTCAATAGGGTAAAAAAGAGAGGGGGGGCACTAAATTTAGGCGCAAATACTATATATATAGCTGCTATAGGGTAAATTCACTCATTATAGTGTACATCCCTGTGATTTATAACGCTGTGGTGTGTGCTGGCATACTCTCTCTCTGTCTCCCCAAAGCACTTTGTGGGGTCCTGTCCTCAGTCAGAGCATTCCCTGTGTGTGTGCGGTGTGTCGGTACTGCTGTGTCGACATGTTTGATGAGGAGGCTTATGTGGAGGCGGAGCAGCTGCCGATAAATGTGATGTCACCCCCTGCGGGGTCGACACCTGAGTGGATGGATATGTGGAAGGAATTACGTGACAGTGTCAACTCCTTACATAAGAGGTTTGATGACATAGCAGATGTGGGACAGCCGGCTTCTCAGTCCGTGCCTGCCCAGGCGTCTCAAAAGCCATCAGGGGCTCAAAAACGCCCGCTACCTCAGATGGCAGACACAGATATCGACACGGATACTGACTCCAGTGTCAACGACGATGAGACTAGTGTACATTCCAATAGGGCCATCCGTTACATGATTACGGAAATGAAAAATGTGTTGCACATTTCTGACATTAACCCTGGTACTACAAAAAAGGGTATTATGTTTGGGGAGAAAAAGCAACCTGTGGTTTTTTCCCCCTTCTGAAGAATTAAATGAAGTGTGTGATGAAGCGTGGGTTTCCCCCGATAAGAAACTGGTAATTTCCAAAAAGTTAGTTTGGGCATACCCTTTCCCGCCAGAGGATAGGATACGTTGGGAGACATCCCCTAGGGTGGATAAAGCGCTCACACGCTTGTCAAAGAAGGTGGCACTACCGTCTCCGGATACGGCCGCCCTAAAGGAGCCTGCGGATAGAAAGCAGGAGGCTATCCTGAAGTCTGTATATACACACTCAGGTATTATACTGAGTCCGGCTATTGCTTCAGCATGGATGTGCAGTGCTGCAGCTGCGTGGTCAGATTCCCTGTCTGATAACATTGATACCCTTGACAGGGACACTATATTGCTAACTGTAGAGCATATTAAAGACGTAGTCTTATACATGAGAGATGCACAGAGGGATATTTGCCAACTGGCATCTAGAATAAATGCAATGTCCATTTCTGCCAGGAGAGTATTATGGACTCGGCAGTGGACAGGTGATGCGGATTCTAAAAGGCACATGGAGGTTTTGCCTTACAAGGGTGAGGAATTGTTTGGGGATGGTCTCTCGGACCTCGTTTCCACAGCGACGGCTGGGAAGTCGACATTTTTACCCCATGTTCCCTCACAGCCAAAGAAAGCACCGTATTATCAGGTACAGTCCTTTCGGCCCCAGAAAGGCAAGCGGGTTAAAGGCGCGTCCTTTCTGCCCAGAGGCAGAGGTAGGGGGAAAAAGCTGCACCAAACAGCAAGTTCCCAGGAACAAAAGTCCTCTCCCGCTTCCTCTAAGTCCACCGCATGACGCTGGGGCTCCACAGGTGGAGCCAGGTGCGGTGGGGGCCCGTCTCCGGAACTTCAGCGACCAGTGGGTTCGCTCACGGGTGGATCCCTGGATTCTACAGGGGTACCAGCTGGAATTCGAGATGTCTCCCCCTCGCCGTTTCCTCAAATCAGCCTTGCCAACTACTCCCCCAGACAGGGAGGCGGTGCTGGAGGCGATTCACAAGCTGTACTCCCAGCAGGTGATAACCAAAGTATCCCTCCTTCAACAGGGACGGGGTTACTATTCCACAATGTTTGTGGTACCGAAACCGGACGGTTCGGTGAGACCCATTTTAAATTTGAAATCCTTGAACACTTATATAAGAAGAATTTTTTGGTAGTGGTGGTGGTAAATGGCGCTGAGTCCTTCTTATAACGACCTATCCTTTCCGTAATGGTAAATTTCCGTGTTCTAGAATACACTCCCCCAATATTCTATTTCATGGGGTGGCAGCCCTTTTCTCCAGTGGTTAGCTGTTCAAGCCAACCAATTGTAGATCTGGAAAATAAAAGTGAGAATAGGCGCCTCCTAGTGTAATATTAAATGTATGATATGACCATCACCCTTAGTCTCACCCTGTAAAGTGGAACTATACCGTATATGGTGGAATTCCAACCACCTTTGAAATAGCATAGGGTCACAATCTGAGCGACGTCATCAGTGGTGTTCTATTGGTGTTCCTCCTTGTTGTTACTCACATGGTCAAAGTAAAAGTAGAAAAGAAGGGGGCCGATAGTGTAATACTTTTTACACAACAACATACATTTATTTGGAACTAGTCCGACAGTAAAAACATTGCCCGTACCATATAATAAATTAAAAACAGCTTATCTGTATTTTAAGTTGTCCATACGTGTAAACACTCAACGCGTTTCGTCCTCCGCAATCAGCCTGGACTTCCTCAGGAGTGTCACTCCTGAGGAAGTCCAGGCTGATTGCGGAGGACGAAACGCGTTGAGTGTTTATTCGTATGGACAACTTAAAATACAGATAAGCTGTTTTTAATTTATTATATGGTATGGGCAATGTTTTTACTGTCGGACTAGTTCCAAATAAATGTATGTTGTTGTGTAAAAAGTATTACACTATCGGCCCCCTTCTTTTCTACTTTTACTTTGACCATGTGAGTAACAACAAGGAGGAACACCAATAGAACACCACTGATGACGTCGCTCAGATTGTGACCCTATGCTATTTCAAAGGTGGTTGGAATTCCACCATATACGGTATAGTTCCACTTTACAGGGTGAGACTAAGGGTGATGGTCATATCATACATTTAATATTACACTAGGAGGCGCCTATTCTCACTTTTATTTTCCACTTATATAAGAAGGTTCAAGTTCAAAATGGAATCGCCCAGGGCGGTTATTACAAGCCTGGACGAAGGGGATTACATGGTATCACTGGACATCAAGGATGCTTACCTGCATGTCCCCATTTACCCTCCTCACCAGGTGTACCTCAGATTTGTGGTACAGGACTGTCATTACCAATTCCAGACGTTGCCGTTTGGTCTGTCCACGGCACCGAGGGTATTTACCAAGGTAATGGCCGAAATGATGATACTCCTTCGAAAGAAGGGAGTTATAATTATCCCGTACTTGGACGATCTCCTTATAAAGACGAGGTCCAGGGAAGAGTTGTTGATCGGAGTAGCACTAGCTCGGGAAGTGCTACAACAGCACGGCTGGATCCTGAATATTCAAAAGTCGCAGCGGGTTCCTACAACGCGTCTACTGTTCCTGGGGATGGTTCTGGACACAGAACAGAAAAAGGTGTTTCTCCCGGAGGAGAAGGCCAAGGAATTGTCATCTCTAGTCAGAGACCTCCTAAAACCAAAACAGGTGTCTGTGCACCACTGCACGCGAGTGCTGGGAAAGATGGTAGCTTCTTACGAACCAATTCCATTCGGAAGGTTCCATGCAAGGATCTTTCAGTGGGATCTGTTGGACAAGTGGTCCGGATCGCATCTCCAGATGCATCGGCTGATAACCCTGTCTCCAAGGACCAGGGTGTTGCTGTTGTGGTGGCTGCAGAGTGCTCATCTTCTAGAGGGCCGCAGATTCGGCATACAGGACTGGGTCCTGGTGACCACGGATGCCAGCCTTCGAGGTTGGGGGGCAGTCACACAGGGAAGAAACTTCCAAGGACTATGGACGAGTCAGGAGACTTCCCTACACATAAATATTCTGGAACTAAGGGCCATTTACAATGCCCTAAGTCAGGCAAGACCCCTGCTTCAACACCAGCCGGTGCTGATCCAGTCAGACAACATCACGGCGGTCGCCCATGTAAACCGTCAGGGCGGCACAAGAAGCAGGATGGCGATGGCAGAAGCCACAAGGATTCTCCGATGGGCGGAAAATCATGTGTTAGCACTGTCAGCAGTGTTCATTCCCGGAGTGGACAACTGGGAAGCAGACTTCCTCAGCAGGCACGACCTCCACCCGGGAGTGTGGGGACTTCATCCAGAAGTCTTCCAAATGATTGTACACCGTTGGGAAAGGCCACAGGTGGACATGATGGCGTCCCGCCTCAACAAAAAGCTAAAATGATATTGCGCCAGGTCAAGGGACCCTCAGGCGATAGCTGTGGACGCTCTAGTGACACTGTCGGTGTACCAGTCGGTTTATGTGTTCCCTCCTCTGCCTCTCATACCCAAGGTACTGAGAATAATAAGAAGGAGAGGAGTAAGAACTATACTTGTGGTTCCGGATTGGCCAAGAAGAGCTTGGTACCCAGAACTTCAAGAAATGATCTCAGAGGACCCATGGCCTCTGCCGCTCAGACGGGACCTGCTGCAGCAGGGGCCCTGTCTGTTCCAAGACTTACCGCGGCTGCGTTTGACGGCATGGCGGTTGAACACCGGATCCTAAAAGAAAAGGGCATTCCGGAGGAAGTCATTCCTACGCTGATTAAAGCTAGGAAAGATGGGACCGTAAGACATTATCACCGCATATGGCGAAAATATGTTGCTTGGTGTGAGGCCAGGAAGGCCCCAATGGAGGAATTTCATCTCGGTCGATTTCTGCACTTCCTACAGTCAGGAGTGACTATGGGCCTAAAATTGGGTTCCATTAAGGTCCAGATCTTGGCTCTGTCGATTTTCTTCCAAAAAGAACTGGCTTCACTGCCTGAAGTTCAGACTTTTGTTAAAGGAGTTCTGCATATTCAGCCCCCTATTGTGCCTCCAGTGGCACCGTGGGATCTCAACGTGGTGTTGGATTTCCTAAAGTCGCATTGGTTTGAGCCACTTAAAACCGTGGAGCTAAAATACCTCACGTGGAAAGTGGTCATGCTGTTGGCCTTGGCGTCGGCCAGGCGTGTATCAGAATTGGCGGCTTTGTCTTGTAAAAGCCCTTATCTGATTTTTCATATGGATAGGGCGGAATTGAGGACTCGTTCCCAATTCCTTCCTAAGGTGGTTTCAGCTTTTCATGTGAACCAACCTATTGTGGTGCCTGCGGCTACTCGGGACTTGGAGGATTCCAAGTTACTGGACGTAGTCAGGGCCCTGAAAATATATGTTTCCAGGACGGCTGGAGTCAGGAAAACTGACTCGCTATTTATCCTGTATGCACCCAACAAGCTGGGTGCTCCTGCTTCTAAGCAGACTATTGCTCGCTGGATCTGTAGCACGATTCAACTTGCACATTCTGCGGCTGGACTGCCGCATCCTAAATCTGTAAAGGCCCATTCCACAAGGAAAGTGGGCTCTTCTTGGGCGGCTGCCCGAGGGGTCTCGGCTTTACAACTTTGCCGAGCTGCTACTTGGTCGGGTTCAAACACATTTGCAAAATTCTACAAGTTTGATACCCTGGCTGAGGAGGACCTTTAGTTTGCTCATTCGGTGCTGCAGAGTCATCCGCACTCTCCCGCCCGTTTGGGGGCTTTGGTATAATCCCCATGGTCCTTACGGAGTTCCCAGCATCCACTAGGACATCAGAGAAAATAAGAATTTACTCACCGGTAATTCTACTTCTCGTAGTCCGTAGTGGATGCTGGGCGCCCATCCCAAGTGCGGATTGTCTGCAATACTTGTATATAGTTATTGCCTAACTAAAGGGTTATTGTTATGAGCCATCTGTTCGTGAGGCTCAGTTGTTGTTCATACTGTTAACTGGATATAGTATCACGAGTTGTATGGTGTGAGTCTTACCCGGGATTCCAAATCCCTTCCTTATTGTGTCAGCTCTTCCGGGCACAGTTTCCCTAACTGAGGTCTGGAGGAGGGGCATAGAGGGAGGAGCCAGTGCACACCAGGTAGTCCTAATTATTTCTTAGAGTGCCCAGTCTCCTTCGGAGCCCGCTATTCCCCATGGTCCTTACGGAGTTCCCAGCATCCACTACGGACTACGAGAAATAGAATTACCGGTGAGTAAATTCTTATTTTTCGCCTATTTACCTATTTCTTCGCCTGATAATTGTAGCATTTGTGCATCTATTATATATACATTAATGTTTGCCTTCTCCCTATCTTTTTAAGTATATCCTAATAAAAGTTAAATATTAATATATTCATATTTTCATCTTTCATAAGTGTGCCCTGGAAAAGATACATAGTTGCTCTTGTCTTTTGCTCTCTCAAAAGACTACACCCTTTTCAAGGCCATACATCTACCCAGTGGGCTGTCACAGTCATATAGTAATTAGTCTGCCCTGTTCCACTTGTCCACATGTCCGTGGTTAAGTGGACAGTGGGTACAACTGCATTTTGTAGGACACTGAGGACACGTTTTCTGACGTCTCTGTACATTCTCGGTATCGCCTGTCTAGTGAAGTGGAACCTAGATGGGATTTGATACCGGGGACACAGTACCTTAAACAATTCTCTAAGTCCCACTGAACTAATGGCGAATACCGGACGCACGTCTAACACCAACATAACTGTCAAGACCTCAGTTATCCGCTTTGCAAAAGGATGACTGCTGTCATAGTACATCTTCCACACAAAGAACCGTTGGACAGTCAATTGCTTAGTTGAAGAAGTACAAGTGGTCTTCCGACTTTCCCTCTGAGATGACGATCGACTCCCAGCAGCAACAACAGCAGCGGCAGCAACAGCAGGCGTACCACTCAAGAATCCTCTGGAGGAATCCTGGTTAGGAGAGGACTCCTCAGTCTTGCCAGTGACATGGCCTGCAGGACTACTGACGTCCCTGACTGAGGAGGAAGTTGACGTTGAGGAAGTTGGTGGTGTGGGTTGCAGGAGCTTGGGTACAAGAGGAAGAAGAGATTTAGTTGTCAGTGGACTGCTTACACTCTTACCCAAAGTTTCACAACTTGACACTGACTTCTGATGAATGCGCAGCAGGTGACGTATAAGGGAAGATGTTCCTAGGTGGTTAAAATCCTTACCCCTACTTATTACAGATTGTCAGAGGCAACACACAGCTTGACACCTGTTGTCCGGATTTGTGGAGATATAATTCTACACCGAAAAGGTGGCTTTTTTGGTATTTTGCCCAGGCATCACAATGGGCTTCTTCATCGCATGGACAACAGGTGTCTCCCCCGGTGCCTGATTTAAACAAACCACATCACCATCAGAATCCTCATCATCAACTTCCTCCTCTGCACCAGCAACACCCATATGCTCATCCTTGTGTACTTCAACAGTGACATCTTCAATTTGAATATCAGAAACTGGACTGTGGGTGCTCCTTCCAGCACTTGCAGGGGGCGTGTTGCGGTACTGCCGTATATGTCCAGCGGTACTGATGTATAAATCAAGTGATCCTGCCATATAATTCCAGTGGTACTGGCATATAAATCCATTGATCCTGCCGTATAATTCCAGTGACCCTGCCGTATAATTGCAGTGATCCTGCCATATAAATCCAGTGATCCTGCCGTATAATTCTAGTGGTACTGGCGTATAATTGCAGTGATTCTGCTGTATAAGCAGGCATGGCTGGGCGTTCGCTGGGCAGGTGTATGACGTAAAATCCGGACACGAATAGGCTGAAGTGATCGCAAGCACTGAGTAGGTTCAGAACTACTCTGAAACTGCTCAAACTTTTTTTGCAGAGCTCGGCTGCACAAGCGTTCGCACTTCTGCTAAGCTAAAATACACTCCCCAGTGGGCGGCGGCATAGCGTTTGCATGGCTGCTAAAACTAGCTAGCGAGCGATCAACTCGGAATGACCCTCATTGTTATATAACTCCAGAAAAATAATGGAGAACAAAAATTTGGAGGATAACATAGGAAAATATCAAGAACCACTTCCTCCTAGTGCTGAAGCTGCTGCCACTAGTCATGACATAGACGATGAAATCCCATCAACGTCGCCTCCCATTTATGCGGCAGGATCACTGGATTTATATGGCAGTACCGCTGGACATATATGGCAGTATCAATGGACATACGGCAGGATCACTGGACATATACGGCAGTATCACTGTCTTTATACGCCAGCACCACTGGAATTATACGGCAGGTTCACTGGATTTATATGGCAGGATCACTGGAATTATACGGCAGTACCACTGGACATATACGGCAGTATCAATGGACATATACGGCAGGATCACTGGACATATATACGGCAGTACCACTGGAATTATACAGCAGGATAACTGGACTTATACGCCAGCACCAGTGGAATTATATGGCAGGATCACTGGATTTATATGGCAGGATCACTGGAATTATACAGCAGGATCACTGGAATAATACGGAAGGATCACTGGAATAATACGGAAGGATCACTGGATTTATACGTCAGGATCACTGCAATTATATGGCAGGATCACTGGAATTATATAACAGGATCACTGGATTTATACGCCAGTACCAATGGAATTATACGGCAGGATCACCAGAATTATACGACAGGATCACTGGATTTATACTGAGGATCACTGCAATTATATGGCAGGATCACTGGAATTATACGGCAGGATCACTGAATTTATACGCCAGTACCACTGGAATTATACGGCAGGATCACTGGAATTATACGGCAGGATCACTGCAATTATACGACAGGATCACTGCAATTATACGCCAGTACCAATGGAATTACACGGCAGGATCACTGGACTTATATGGCAGGATCACTGGACTTATACGTCAGTATCACAGGAATTATACGGCAGGATCACTGGAATTATACGGCATGTTCACTGGATTTATACACCAGTACCACTGGAATTATACGGCAGGATCACTGGATTTATATGGCAAGATCACTTCAATTATACGGCAGGATCACTGGATTTATACGCCAGTAGCACTGGAATTATACGGCAGTATCATTGGAATTATACGGCAGGATCACTGGACGTATACGGCAGTAACGCTGGACATATACGGCAGTATCGATGGACATATACGGCAGTACCACTGGATATATTCGGCAGCACAGGGACACCACCACTGGACTGATGCAGGACAACACAGCACCACTGCAATGGACTGGACTTATACAGCAGCACTGGCCATATGGCAGCAGAGGACACCACCACTGTGACTGGACTGATGCAGCACAACACACCACCACTGGACTGATGCAGGACAACACAGCACCACTGGATTGGACTTATACAGCAGCACTGGACATATGGCAGCAGAGGACACCACCACTTGGACTGGACTGATGCAGCACAAGACACTACCACTGTACTGATGCAGGACAACACAGCACCACTGCAATGGACTGGACTTATACAGCAGTACTGGACGTCACATGCAGACGCTCCGAAAACAAATATGTCCACCGACCGCCTGACAGCACACAGGGGTTAATCTTAGATCCAATGCCTCTGCAATCTGATTGCAGATGCATCGGAGGGCGGCCTCACACATGCTGGCGAGCGTTGCCCTGTGCTGGGTGGCCCCAGCATGTGTGGAGATGAACGCAGATCTGGATGCATATCCAGCAATCTGCGTTCATCTCTGAATAACTCCCTTTGTTTCATAGCTATTTACAATTAGGACATTCGCGCAAAAACATTTCCATAATGTATTTCTTATTGTTATTTGAGGTAGGCATGGGCCATTGACGTTTCTATCATAGGTGCAGGGGGGCGCACACCTCGCACACTGCACCCATGCTGTGTTAATACTTACCTCTCCGGAGTCTCACCACTATCGCTGAAGCTGCAGCAGCCACGGCAAAAATCAGTCCCAAAATGGCCGCCATGAGCACTAGGAAATGTCATGTTTCTGGATACTTGCGCATGCACAGTAGACTCCGGCACATTGCCGAAGCCTATGGTACTGTGGAAAAGAGGGGGCCACCCAAGGTCTGCCCAAGGGCCCACTCCTCTCTTAAAATGCCACTGGCATGGGTGTTAATAATTTGGTGATGGTGGCTACGTTTTCTATTGCCAAACGATGGATCACTCCATGAGTCCCGACTCCCGACCATAAGAAGTTGGAGTGCTCTTGTTAAGTCCACAGTTGTCCATGAATCTTTACTCTAAAACAGATGACAGTTCCCTCTTAAATTTGATCAGGTTTGGCCTTTATTGGAAAAATCTGAATATGTATTGGAAGAGGAGCTGTCTACTGTGTAGGTTTTGGGTATGTCCCACAGGTACCTCTGTAGTCTGTACAGATATCAGTTGCTTTATTGATGATAAGTGGTATGGGGAGGCAATTACGTTGCCAACTGTTGGGATCCCAGCGATCAGGATGCCGACGCCAGAATCCCGACACCCGGGGAAACACCTGGAAAATTAGAAAAAAATGTGGGTGCTAATTTTTACACAGATATACAATACAAGCGTGTATTTGCAGGAATCAAACCCTAGCTCACTGGCATGGCGTAGTGGTATCAGCGATGGTTGCCAAGAGAGATATGGAGACAGGTGACTGACACATGCAGTGACATATTGTAATTTGTATGTAATATTTTTTTTTCTTTTAGTGAGCTGTGTAGAACTCTGAACTGTGCTTTTCTTTGTGTACGTTGGAGACGCTGAGCCAATCTTCTTTCAGTGTTTAAATTTCTACTTAATGTAGGGATCATTTTATACAGCATACCAGGGAAACTTTCGGTTGTAAGGTATGCTGTCCCTGGGTGCCTGCCATTTCGGTAATTTTGTACTCCGCCCTGCAGTATTAATGTATTAAAACAGAACTACAATACTATATTTAATGTGCACCGGTCCTCAAGGTTCTGTCCTAGGCCCCCTCTTCTGTTCTCCCTGTACACCTCTTCTCTGGGTGCGCTCATTAACTCCTTTGGCCTTCAATACCACCTCTATGCTGATGACACACAACTCTACCTCTTCTCTCCTGATCTGTCCCCCTCTGTCCTTTCTCAGGTCTCCAGCTGCCTCTCTGCCATCTCCTCCTGGATGTCTGAGCGCTCTCTGAAGCTCAACATGGATAAAACTGAACTTATTATCTTTCCCCCAGCCAGAGCAACACACCCTACAAATATCTCTATCACTGTTGACCACACCATCATCTCCCCCGTTCTCCAACTCCGGTGCTTGGGCGTCACTCTTGACTCCTCCCTCTCCTTTGCACCCTACATCCAAGCTCTGGCGCAATCTTGTTGGTTCCAGCTACGCAACATTGCTCGCATCAGGCCATTTCTCTCCCAGAGTGCAACTAAACTTATCATCCACTCACTGGTCATCTCACGACTCGACTACTGCAATGTGCTCCTCACTGGCCTCACTTGCTCCCACATCGCTCCCCTCCCATCTGTCCTCAACTCCGCAGCTAGGCTCATCTTCCTCTCCCGCCGCTCCACTTCTGCCACTCCCCTTCGACAAAATCTACACTGGCTCCCATTCCCCTACAGAATCCTCTTCAAACGCCTCACCCTCACATACAAGGCAATCTCTAATTTCACCGCTCCCTACATCTCCAACCTCCTCTCCCTTCATACTCCCTCCCGCCCACACAGCTGTGTTCCAAGGATAGCCGATTACGGACAATACATAGCCGCCGCTGATACGGGAGTCCGCTGATAAAACTCCACGACGCTTGTGAAAGATACAAGTCCGGTAAGAGTGACCCGCTTTTCTTGCACTATACGACACAGGACACTGTCAGCCGAGGTCAGACGGGGGTGTAGCATAGCGCCGGGACATCACCGAATCGGCGCCCTCCCTCCGCCTGTTCCCACAGTGTGCATACAGCATCAATTCACGGAGGAAACACTGCATGTTGCTGTGCTTGTCACTACAATCCTCACGTTGCTGCTAGACTGACAAGATCAAAGGACACAAGTGCAATACGGGCTATTTATCTTATCAAGACTTCACAGCATATATTATCATTTCTGATTATAAGGAACACTGCCATTAAGGACTCATGTAATATTGGAGACGCAAATGAGAGAGATATTTACCATAGGTACATGAATTATATGTCTACCCTATTGATATATTAAATTGTCTATTATTGTTTTAAAATATTATGTAATAAATCATTAATTTTTGACTAGAGCGCTTCCTGATATATATTTATATACTATATATCCTCCCCCTTTTTTTCTATATAAAAACAATTTTGGTATTTCAGCAGTACCTTTTGGGAGCAGCTGTAATCATATTGATATTATTATTATTATTATTATTATTATTATTATTATTATTTAATTGTGGAAACGAGCAGGATAACTGACTATACAAGCGCCAGGGAATTTTTTAATATTGTTTCTATTATATAGGAGATGTTTTTATACCCATACAAATGAAAATTTGCTTAATGACCCTTTATACGCCCCCCCCAATCGATCAGTAGATAGCTATATTTCTATTTTGTATAATTATATATTATTTTATTTTATAATTATATATTTTTATAATATTTTTGACAATTTTCAAAAAAATATTATTAATTTTTATAGTTTTTATAAATTTAGCATAAATTTAACCCGTGATCATTACCTCACAAACAACATGGAATAAACAGCATATATCAATTGTTTCATTTACTCGGTACATATAACCTACTTTTCCTATCTAACCCATCAATCTCATATAATCCTACATCTGTCTGTAGTATTCAGTTGTTATTGCTAACAACAGGTAAATAGATTTCAAAAAGTATAGTAGATTAGTTTCATAAAAAGTTTTATCATGTTACTTCAAAATAACCCAGCACTTCTAAAATCCATTAAGTTCAACTGTATCGTTTAAACCATTGGGCATAAGAGTGTCCATTCTATGTATCCAGTATGCTTCTCTTCTACATAATCGGTTAAACCGGTCCCCTCCCCTTATGGTGTTTTTAATTTGTTCCACGGCTATCATAGTACAATTATCAAAATTATGATTATGACAATATGAAACATGACTAGATAATGGATGTTTCGCTCCTTTTAATACATTTCTTTTCTGTTCCATATATCTAATGTGCATGGTGCGTGTGGTCCTCCGAATATCTTATCTACCACATTTACAAGTAATTAGGTATATAATGTATACCGAGTTACAATTAAGGAATTTTTTTTATCTGAAATACCTCCCCAGTATTAGCTGAAGTGTATGTCATAATTTTTCTTGATGCATTTCTGCAAGATAAACAGTCAAGTTTCCCACACTTTTGGAACCCAGGTGGTTTCACAGGTAGCCACATATCATCAGTTTTAAATTTTATCCCCCCCCACCCCCCTTGGTACCAAAATGGAACGTAAATTGTCAGCCTTGCGGAAAATCATCCCCCCCCCCCCCCCCATGATCTAATTGTGGTTTCAGAACTTCATTCAGCATCAAAAGAGACATATTTCTTTTTATAGTTTGTTGAATCTGGTATGCACAGCTGTTATATTGTGTGACAAACATCATACAGGTTGAGTATCCCATATCCAAATATTCCGAAATACGGAATATTCCGAAATACGGACTTTTTTGAATGAGACTGAGATAGTGAAACCTTTGTTTTTTGATGGCTCAATGTACACAAACTTTGTTTAATACACAAAGTTATTAAAAATATTGTATTAAATGACCTTCAGGCTGTGTGTATAAGGTGTATATGAAACATAAATGAATTGTGTGAATGTACACACACTTTGTTTAATGCACAAAGTTATAAAAAATATTCTCTAAAATTACCATCAGGCTGTGTGTATAAGGTGTATAAGAAACATAAATGCATTCTGTGCTTAGATTTAGGTCCCATCACCATGATATCTCATTATAGTATGCAATTATTCCAAAATACGGAAAAATCCGATATCCAAAATACGTCTGGTCCCAAGCATTTTGGATAAGGGATACTCAACCTGTATTTCGTTTTGGATCTCTCCCCATATCATTCTTTTCCTTTCCTTTGGGCTTGAACAATGTGGCCCTATCAAGCTGTTTAACTTCTAACATTGCTCCCTTGAGCAATGTAAATGGATAACCTTCTTCTAGAAATTATGTCATAAGGATCTTTGCTTGTGTCCTGTATGTTACCACCGACGAGCAATTTCTTCGGATCCAAACGAATTGACCCCTAGGAATATTTTCTTTCCACTTTCTTTTATGTGAGCTACTATACTGTAGATAATTATTCTGGTCAACCTGTTTAATATATGTTTTGGTGATCAAACTTCCATCCTCCACCGCTAGTGCTACATCAAGGAAACTGAGTTCAATGTTGCTATACGTATAGGTAAATTTTAATCCATAGTTGTTTCTATTTAAACCTTCCGTAAAATTAATCAAGTGATCTAATGTGCCACCACAAATAATAAATAAATCATCTATAAAACAGCCATAGTACACCAGATCCACACCAAGTCCACCCCCCCCCCCACCCACACACACATGTTGGTCCTCAAAGACCTCCATAGATTGGCCAGAATCTGTCTCCCATGGCCACACCCATGTTGTGTATCCTTAATATGGGACCTCAGACCCTCCACGTGCCCCTGTAAATAGTGATCAACAAAAAATGACAGATTATTCGTAAAAGAACCCACTCCAGAAATAATAGGACGCCCAGGTGGATTGGTGAGTGTCTTATGGATTTTGGGTAAATAATAAAAAGTGTCAGTGATGGGGTATGGACATAATAAAAATGTAAATGTTTCCCTTGATATAGCACCAGCGGCAATGGCATCATCCAATAATTCCATATATTCACTTTGGAAGAGGGTGGTGGGGTTGCCCTTCAATTTTTCATAGAAGGTGCTATTATTCAATTGTCTATAACAATCTATCAGATAATCTTCAGTGTTTAGCACAACAACCCCACCACCCTTATCCGCAGGTTTAATTATTATTTCTTTGTTTTGCAAAAGACCCTTCATTGCTTTACGTTCCCCAGGGGTTAAATTATCACCGTATGGGTTTTTCTCAGAGTTCACAGATCTTCCTAAAACTAGCAAGAGTGGATTTGTAGAAACTCTGTACATATGGTCCCTTATATCTAAGCGGATAAAAATCTGATTTTTTCTTAAAAGATCCTTTTACATCATATATTTGGACATCGGATTCGTGATTTGAATCCAGATCATTTCCAGCTTCATATTGTAATGATTCCAAGATCTCAACAGTCATGTCATCATCCTGATCAAGCAAAATAGGTTTATCATCGCTTTTGTTGGCTTTTAAAGCCTTCAGTGCAAAATATCGCTTGCGTCTCAGGGTGCGTATATACTTATTGAGATCTACGAATAGTCTAAACAGATTAGGTTTAGATACTGGTGCGTAGTTCATACCTTTTTCTAATATATTGATTTCTTCCTCTGTCAATGTTTTTTTGGCGAGATTGAAAATGCCCTTCCCTTTTCTACTTCTATTTCTAATTATCTTCTGCATGGGGTTTTTGGTCTGTTTTCTTCTCCCTCCTCTACATCCTCTGTGTCTCTGTTTCTGTTTCTCTTTATTTGATCCTTCACTAGATGCCAACTGGTATTGTCCTGGTATTTGCCTGTCTCTAAAAAAACATTATTTTTTACCAGGGGTGGTATCATAATCGTCTTCTGTTTCGGATGGTCGGGTCCTACTTGAATATCTGACCCTAGGGGTAAAAATAGACTGCTCCTTTAAGGGGGCCCTATTCACTCTGTTGATATAGGTCCCATTAATTTTGGGTTTCCTCCTCCCATTCTTCTCCCTCTCTCCCTCCATTCCTGTCTGGAATCTCTCTGAAAACTCCGAGATTTGTATGTTCTCTCTCTATAGTCCTGTGATCTAAAGTAAGTATTCTGATGATGGTGATTATCAAATGTAGTTTTATTATAGGTACGAGTATTCCCACTCTGATAATCCACCACATCTCTCTCCATTTTATTGTTTTTTTTTTTGTTATTAGGGACTGTTTAACTTCCTCTAACTTTTTATTGACTTTTAAGTCCCTCGCCTTATACTCCTCTGATTTCTTAAATACTTTTAATGGGGATTGTACCTTTTCTATTTCTTTTTGAAGTTCACTGACTCTTTGTTCTCTATATTTTATAAGTAATTTAATAAGATTTTTAGAGCAGTTATCCAAACAGTTATTCCACTCCTCTGAGAATTCCTTATCATCTTTAAATGTGGACTCTTTAAGAATCCTCAGACCTCTTGGTATGAGATTTCTATCAATATATTTTTGCAGAGATATTTGGTCCCACCATTGTTTAGTTTCCATTATGCATAGCTGCTCTAATTTATTGAACAGTCTATGCATATCTGTAACCTCCTCTTGATGAAGATCTGTAGTTACAATTTTTTTACCCTTTAGTTAATGATCACGTCTTTCCAATCTGTTTACAATACAGGTCAGCTGTGCCATGCTCACCTAAAATTTAAAACACACTAATTATGGTGTATGGAGTTAATACAGAATTTGGATGACAGCAGTCTGTGTAAGGGATCAAACAAGAAAAAAATCAAGTAATGCAGAGATAAACACTTGGCGCTGTCACCTACAATGTGAAAGCAGCTAGTCTCGGGAAACTGATCCCAGTTAACCCAAAAATATGAATAACCAAACAGAAAATAAGACAGCGCTTTTCACTTTGTATAAAAACTTTTCACTTTTATAGATTCATTAGAGATACATATAACTATTCACCTAAATGCACAAATATCACACTACGATACCGGCCAGTATCAATTTAATCTACAATATATAAAATATTAAAAACAACTCCACACAGGGAATAATTAATCCACAATCATTCGACTATATTAACACATGTGCAGCACAGCTCTATCTCCCTCTTAATGAGGTTCTAATTCAAAGACTTCCTAAACTTTCAATATAACACATTTAAAATGCATAGTTAGTAGGCAAGTCAATAATGAGTCCGCATGAGAAATATTTTTAGATGTTAGTCAAGCAGAGAGATGTTGAAGCAGGTAGATATTCTTTTTTATAGGTGGATATAGTCCATCAATTATAGCAAGCTATTTGTTAGTGCACTATGCATGTAGTTAGTGATGCAGCTGTTTGTTTCAACTTTACTTGCTTGATTAACATCAACAGCTGATTTCAAACTGATAATTATCCTCTTTTATAATGGATACCGTCCATAAATTATACCAAGCTAGTTGTTATACTGAAAAGTGATTAGTAATACAGCTGTTAATTTGAGGTCAGCTGTTTAGCTAAGGAACAAATATGAATGGCAATATCAAAAACCGAAGAGTCCAAAGTCCACCTAGAGTACAATGCACTATGTACCCAATATAATACCTCTCCTCAGAATGCTGTGGACATGGCAGCCTCTCCAACAAGTGGCATTGGTGGCTAAAAATATGTGCAGCACTCTCCGGTGTAAAGATACCTCTCCAAACACGTTTCTCCGCCTACCCTACAGCTTCGGAGGCTTCCTCAGTGTATGAATATCCTTCCTCCATCCATCTGACCTTAAATACCAGAAGTTCGGGTTCACCCATGCGCAATAGCGCCCGTGATCCAAGCCTCGTTTTCATCAGTGTCTAATTCTCAAACACACTGTGTACTTTCTCCTCCAAGCCTCGTTCTCAATTTAGATATATAATGATGGTTATAAACACTTATAGATAGATATTATTTCTACTTATTTCACTCAACATTAAATTATATACAAAAAATAGCTGGTAACTTTAAAAGTTGGATTTTTATCCTTTAAGCTAGACTTATGACATCTAGTGGTCAAAACCGATCATGGCACCTCTAACCTGCACCCAAACAGATTGGAATAATAGCTATACAGCACTTATATAACAATTGTTTTATACCCATACAAATGAAAATTTGCTTAATAACCCTTTATACTCCCCCAATCGATATGTAGATAGCTATATTTCTATTTTGTATAATTATATATTATTTTATTTTATAATTATATATTTTTATAATATTTTTGACAATTTTCCAAAAATATTATTAAATTTATAAAAACTATAAAAGTTATCATAAATTTAACCCGTGATCATTACCTCATAAACAACATGGAATAAACAGCATATATCAATTGTTTCATTTACTCGGTACATATAACCCACTTTTCCTATCTAACCCACCAATCTCATATAATCCTACATCTATCTGTAGTATTCAGTTGTTATTGCTAACGACAACAGGTAAATAGATTTCAAAAAGTATAGTAGATTAGTTTCATAAAAAGTTTTATCATGTTACTTCAAAATAACCCAGCACTTTTAAAATCCATTAAGTTCAACTGTATCGTTTAAACCATTGGGCATAAGAGTGTCCATTCTATGTATACAGTATGCTTCTCTTCTACATAATCGGTTAAACCGGTCCCCTCCCCTTATGGTGTTTTTAATTTGTTCCACGGCTATCATAGTACAATTATCAAAATTACGATTCTGTCAATATGAAACATGACTAGATAATGGATGTTTCGCTCCTTTTAATACATTTCTTTTATGTTCCATATATCTAATGTGCATGGTGCGTGTGGTCCTCCAAATATCTTATCTACCACATTTACAAGTAAGTAGGTATATAATGTATACCGAGTTACAATTAAGGAAATCTTTTATCTGAAATACCTCCCCAGTATAAGCTGAAGCGTATGTCATAATTTTTCTTGATGCATTTCTGCAAGATAAACAGTCAAGTTTCCCACACTTATGGAACCCAGGTGGTTTCACAGGTAGCCACATATCATTAGTTATAAATTTTATCCCCCCCCCCCCCCCCCTTCAAAGTGGCTTGGTACCAAAATGGAACGTAAATTGTCAGCCTTGCGAAAAATCCCCCCCCCCCCCCATGATCTAATTGCGGTTTCAGAACTTCATCCAGCATCGAAAGAGACATTTATTTTTATAGTTTGTTGAATCTGGTATGCACAGCTGTTATATTGTGTGACAAACATCATATTTCATTTTGGGTCTCTCCCCATATCATTCTTACTCTTTCCTTTGGGTTTGAGCAATGTGGCCCTTTCAAGCTGTTCAACTTCTAAAATTGCTCCCTCGAGCAATGTAAATGGATAACCTTCTTCTAGAAATTATGTCATAAGGATCTTTGCTTGTGTCCTGTATGTTACCACCGACGAGCAATTTCTTCGGATCCAAACGAATTGACCCCTAGGAATATTTTCTTTCCACTTTCTTTTATGTGAGCTACTATACTGTAGATAATTATTCTGGTCAACCTGTTTAATATATGTTTTGGTGATCAAATTTCCATCCTCCACCGCTAGTGCTACATCAAGGAAACTGAGTTCAGTGTTGCTATATGTATAGGTAAATTTTAATCCATAATTGTTTCTATTTAAACCTTCCGTAAAATTAATCAAGTGATCTAATGTGCCACCACAAGTAATAAATAAATCATCTATGTGTTTTTAATATTTGATATATTGTAGATTAAATTGATACTGGCTGTTATCGTAGTGTGATATTTGTGCTGTGATATTTTTGCATTTAGGTGAATAGTTATATGTATCTCTTATGATGTAAAAGTAAAAAGTTTTTATACAAAGTGAAAAGCGCTGTCTTATTTTCTGTTTGGTTATTCATATTTTTGGGTTAACTGGGATCAGTTTCCCGAGACTAGCTGCTTTCACATTGTAGCTGACAGCGCCAAGTGTATAACTCTGCATTACTTGATTTTTTCTTGTTGCAACAACTGATTTTCAATTAGGCTTTACATGCAAATAATTAAAAAATAAGTTACCATTTATAGATAAAAGGTTCCCTCATTCAAATAACATTTGTCATAGAGTGAATCTAAAGAAAAGCAGTGAAAAAGAAAACCTACCACCATTTTTAGAAAATTAAACTGGGCCTGATGGATGCAGTTTGTACAGCAGCTGTGTCTAGGGCCAGGAAATCTAAATCCAAAGAAGCAGACCCAGACCTCGCATAAAAAGGTGGAGACAAGCCCCTATTTTTGGGAACACTGCCCCTAAATTACCACAGTCTGTCAATGAGACTGTGACTTGGGGCACCTGTTCTGTACATGTGCAGAATGGGTCCTGAGCAAGCACCTCACTATTAGAGGTGTATGTAAACCATCGGGTGTATGTACATCTCGGATACAGGCCCGCTGTTGGATCAATGTGAGGAAATGGAAGCTGCATCATACCATTATCAGAGCACGAAGGAGACTTGTGAAGACGTTGCAACCGTATCAAAAGCTCTGCATACAACTGCCCAGTTTGGGAGGGTGGCTAGAAAGAAGCTCAAGGAATATCACAACAAAGCACTTCTGTAGTTTTCTAGAACCATCATTTTAGCATTTGCCAGTGACCCAGTTAAAATATGGGATAAGGCTCTGTGGTAAGGTGAGACAAACATTCAGCTTTTTGGCTCCATTTTAAATTGAATAAAGTGTTACTTATGTTATGTATCACCCTACAGAGGGGGTCACTGGAAGATGAACGTCTGTCTAACTGGGTGGCGTAGACTTACACTTACACCAGAGGTGGCTTTACAAACAAAAATTGGGATAAACTCGCATACAGAAAAAAGATACATAGTAAAGAGCTTCAATAATTACCTCTTTACTGTTATAAACAATGTGGTTATTTCAAAGATCTTTTTGTCAAAAATTATATCATTTCACAAGATTCAATAACTCATGGTTGCCTACCATCCTGGACAGAGCCGGCCCTAACCAATATGATGCCCTAGGCAAGACTTTGGCTGGTGCCCCTTAGCACCACCGCTGGTTCCGCCTCTGACCTTGCACCTCTTTCCCAGCACCATCACCTCTCACCCATAGCAGTCCTTATTTTGGTGTTTGTACCCCCTATATTTTAAATAGGAACAGTTCGCACTTTTGGCGCACAGCCCAAAAAGGGGTGTGTTTTTGCTGGCAAGGGGCATGGCCACACAATAGTAACCCCAATTCCAATTATGCCACACAGTACTGCAACTTTATTCACATTTGATCATGCAATAGTGTCCATAATTCATATTACATCCTACAGCAGTATCACTTTTCCTTATAAACGTTACTCCTCACATTAGAGCCCCTTATTCACATTACATCACACTGAATTGCTCCTTATTCACATTACACCACACCCTATTGCTCCTTATTCACATTAGACGACACAGTAGTGCCCTTTCTATACGCAATGCCACATAGTAGAGCACCTTATACACATAATGCCACACAGTAATGCCCCTTACACATATGAGACACATTATTAATGTCCTTATAAACATAATGCGCCTTACACATTATGACAACCTTTATTAATGCCCTTTTACACATAATGTCCCTTACACATATTCGGCACATTCATAATGTCCTTATACACATAATGACACACATAGTGCCCCCTACACATTTGCTGCACATTATTAGTCCCCTATACACATAATGACACACATACAGTAGTACCCTGTTACATATATGCCGCACAGTACCCCTTACACATATGTTGCACATTATTAATGCATTTTTACATGACACACATAATGCACCTTACACATATTCCGAACACTACTGCACAACCAACCCGCTCACATGCACACAGCACTCACACTGCCACTAACACTGTGACCTCTGCCTCTACTTGGATACAGATGTGTCCTCATAAATCTTGCCTCAATGATAACGTCGGGCACCTTTTTTTATGAAAATGCATCTTATTTGCATTGCTATGTGGCTAGGATGCACAAGCAGCTTCTGTTGATTAAAATGATATGCAGCATGCCTATATTCTGTGTGCGACTGCGGCTGTATCTGCATATGAAATGCTACACACAGAATATAGGCATGCCGCATATCATTTTAATCAGCAGAAGCTGCTGATGCCCCTAGGCATATCAAATGCCCTAGGCAATTGCCTAGTTTGCCTATGCCTATGGCCGGCTCTGATCCTGGATCCATATACAGCAGCGGCTTTCCCATAGAAGCAAATGAATCACTGGTTCGTGCGTACATTCGCACCTACAAATCTCAGGAGCTAGCAGTCGCGCTACATGCGCTAGCTACGCAGCAAGCCTGTAACAAGACACATCTGTATATATGAATTACAAATGAAAACTGCTCATTCCACACATTTTCACAGTAAAATATATATAGTTTCAATTTAAGTAACGGTCATTTTAGGTACTAACACCCTGATTAGATCATTTTAGGTCCTGTAGAAATTAAGTATGTTATTCCCTGGTACATAAAACATAAAAGGAAAAGGAAATTTTTAGTGTAATGGGAATGGATTAGAATAGGCTAGAACCAGTGTCAGACTGTATATGAAAGGCCCACCAGGAGAATGCAGTGGTATGGACTCATGCTTCTGGGGTGTGGCCAGCCTCCACAGAAGCTTGGTCAACCATTAGACTAGAGCAGGGGTGGCCAACCAGTCAGAGACAAAGAGCCAAGAAATCTTGTTAGGTACATCAAAGAGCCGACTTGGAGCCGAAGGCGCACTTGCAAAAATGGGGTGTGACCTCGTGCCTGCTAGGCCACGCCCCTGGTATAAAACACATTGAAAAAGCCACTTGTACATCAATAAAAGCCAGATCCGCATAAAATATATTGAAAAGCCAGAATCACATAATATACTTCAGTTCCCCCATGTGTCACTCCAGCCTGCTCCCCCATGTGTATTTGGCTCCCTCAGTTCTCAGTCTTCGTAGTGCTGCTGCATGTCTGGCTGGAGTGCAGCGGTTTACAGAACTCTTGTGGTCACGTGACTTTGAGTGTTGGGAGCCACATTTGAATGAAGAAAGAGCCGCATGTGGCTCAAGAGCCACACGTTGGCCACCACTGGACTAGAGTATGGTCTGGGACCCTTTTTAAATATATGTTGTAAATACTGGTATTTCATGTATGAGAATGTACCAGATTGATAAAAGCAATGCTCCACAGCAGTGATGGGGAACCTTTGGCACTCTAGCTGTTATTGAACTACGCATCCCAGCATGCCCTACTACAGTTTTGGCATGGCCAAATAGCCAAACTGTAGTAGGGAATGCTGGGATGTGTAGGTCAACAACAGCTGGAGTGCCAAAGGTTCCCCATCACTGCTCTACAGTGAAAGCGAATTACACTGGGAATGCAATACATGTATAATCATTTATTAACAGTTACTTGTATACAGGGCAGTAGAGACCCTGGCTGGGCCCAGGTACCTTTCAGGGGGTGTGACCTAATAACAGGAGGTGTGGCCATGCACCCTCAGAAAAAAATACATTAAAAAAATTATTTTAAACACCTCCCGTGCCACACTACGACCCAGCACACAGCAGCTTGTGCTGTGCTGAGGAGAAAAACTGCACTGGGCCCCTCCATCAGTCCTTGGCCTGGTAATTAGTACACCCCTCTCTCTCAGCTCCACTGCTTCTATAACGCTAGCATATTCCTTTGCGCTTAAAAGTACATGATGGTGATCCAGTTTACATATCACATTAACGCACTGTACATGTGATAGGGGACCCTGGTGCTGACTGTCCGGTGTGTAAATGCCAATGAGAACTACATTAGGTATAGTAAAGGTGAAATTCATGCTATTGTAAAAGAATAATAAATATATAACTATCTAAGCTTTTACCGCTTTGGTGACTTAAAGTAGGTTAGTGAATAAATGCAGAGCTACAATGTTATTCCAATCGCCGGGCAGGAACTGTGTTCATTATGCTAAAACCCACAGCTCACAAGAGGAGGGAACAGAGTTGTGTCATGACTGCCCACTTTGATTGGTGCACTTTATTATAACTTAAGCTGGGCATACAGCATACAATTATCTGGCATATCATCTGCCAGATCTTGCTGGTTGGAATGAAAATGAGGTAATGAATGAGAGCAAAATACAAGCAATCAATTGCTTTCAAAAACTGGAAAATGGACAAAACCTGTCGTTCAGAAAAATTTGTCCAATCCATAATTTAACCAATTTGTATGAACAACAGTTTGTGTAACTTTTCCAGTGTTTGGGAGCAAATAGTCAATTGTGATTTGCTCTCATCCGTTACCATTTTCATTCTAACCTGCCAGATCTGGCAGATGATCTGCCAGATAACTGTATAGTATATAGCCCAGCTTCAGTCACAATTCGCCCTCCTGACAATCACCCATATTCAACCAAGGTCCTGCTCCACCTGATTAGAGTAACACTGTAGATCTCTGCTACTCCCTTACCCCCACCTGTACGGTATTCCCCTCCGTCCTCACCCTGCCCAGTGTCCTCCCCGCAGCAAAGTGTGTGTCATTGCAGACTTGCTCCATCCATACTGCCTTGAAAAAGAGTGACATACTCGAAAGGCGTTTTGGTGGATATAAGACAAGCAACATACTGGGACACAAAAGGACTTTACAAGAATCAGGTGTGCATTCCGTGGACACGTGTGCAGAAGCACCCAGAGCCCCTGTATATTACATGCCGTGTTGAAAGCCACTTTCTGGTATAGTCCCCACTGCTTACCTAAGTTTTTATCATTCCGGACTTTTTATGAATCCTTTTAATGTTGTTTTACGGTGTTGAAAGCCACCTCTTAGTATAGTGCCCAATACTTACCTTAGCTCTCTTCATGTGTTATGAATTCTTTATTAATGGTTTATATATTACATTGCTAAGTTGAAAACCATCTACTACTTTGACACATTTTGTTGAATAACATGCTGTCTGTTGTGTAATAAAAAATGTTATGGTTACATATTACACTATTGTTGCTATATTTTATATATTTCATATGCATTCTCTCATCATGAATATATAACCATTATCAATGAAGAAGATCCACTGATCAAGCCAATGTAAGGAAAGTACTGCCACGCATTATTATCACCGTTGCACAACTACTTATCTCACCAACACTAGCGCTAGAAACCCCTCCACCTATATTTTTTACTGCAGAATTTTAGTGCACAGTCTGAAACATGACCCCTAGAGAATGTGGTAGTCTCTCAGCCAGTGATCCGGAGCCACCGCGGGTGGGGGAGGAATGGTTGCAGGGGTGCCATGGGTGGGGGAGGGGCAGGTACGGGGGTGCTGCTGGTGGGGGAGGGGGTTTGGACCCACAACGGGTGGTGTAGGGGGGATGGTGGGGGTGCCTCCTGGAAGCAGCTAAGCTGCTGTCCTCCCTTTGGCAGTGGCTCTCCCGGAGCCTCACACAGCAGCCAAGCACCAAGTCACTATTGTTAGTTCCGGTGTCCCAACGCGCCGTATTACAGGGAAGAAGATGCACGGAATGCTTCGCCGCTAAGGGCTGCTGGTAGCTGTACTTTATTTAGTGAGTCTACTTCCCTGCAATGCGGCATGTTGGGACAACAGTGCTAACAATAGTGACTGGCTGGCAGAACTGACTGACTTGCTGAATCAATGTAAAAAGTGAGAGTGCTGTGCAGTGTCAGTGTCAGTGAAAATGTGCACCCACTGCACTGCACAGCACTGTCATCTTTTACATTGCTTCAGCGTCCAGATATTAACCTCAGCGATATCACCCACTCTATCTGTTACATTAGCCATCTCGGGGCTTCCAGACCGGCAGCCCAGGTGCTGTGTTGTAGAGTCAGTGCCTCTGGGGATCTGGGTCAGCGCCGTAACTTCCTCTGGGGATCTGAATCAGCGCCGTAACTACGTGTGTGCCAAGTGTGCCTGGCACACAGCGCAGTTGCCCTGAGGGCGCATGGCCAGCGGCATGTAATGAGTCAAATTGACTCATTACATGCCGCCTCTGATGTGTGCCTTGCGCCGCCGCCGCGCTGTGAAGGAGAGAGCTGCGGCGCCGGGCAGCGGAGAAGGAGGAGGAGGGAGGGGACAGGAGCCGCAGCAGCGCTATTTCATTGGTAGTAAGCGCCGCTGCAGCTGTCCCCTCTCCTTCCATATTGGCTGCCCGGCGCTGCTGTGGATGCTGGGATGCGGTTCCTCCGTCCCAGCATCCACAGCAGCGCCGGGCAGCCAATACGGAAGGAGAGGGAACAGCTGCAGCGGTGCTTACTACCAATGAAATAGCGCTGCTGCGGCTCCAGTCCCCCTCCCTCCTCCTCCTCCTTGTCCGCTGCCTGCACCGAGGGAGCTGCCAGCACGAGGAGCCTGTCAGCGGGGAGATGGTAAGTATCTCTCTCTCTCTCTCTCTCAGGGGGACACCGTCTGCCGCAATGTGTAAAAAGGGGGAATGGCTGCCGTAATGTGTAAAAAGG
Organism: Pseudophryne corroboree; assembly: GCF_028390025.1. Lineage (NCBI taxonomy): Eukaryota > Metazoa > Chordata > Amphibia > Anura > Myobatrachidae > Pseudophryne > Pseudophryne corroboree. The sequence continues at coordinate 463,006,465 of NC_086445.1, read as the reverse complement.
GGGACTGGCTGCAGCAATGTGTAAAAAGGGGGACACCGTCTGCCGTAATATGTAAAAAGGGGGCCTGGCTGCCGCAATGTGTAAAAAGGGGGACTGTCTGCCGTAATGTGTAAAAGGGGGACTGCCTGCTGCAATGTGTAAAAAGGGGGACACCGTCTGCCGTAATATGTAAAAAGGGGGCCTGGCTGCCGCAAATTGTAAAAAGGGGGACTGGCTGCCGCAATGTGTAAAAAGGGGGACGCTGGCTGCTGCAATATGTATGAAGGGGTACACCGTCTGCCGTAATGTGTAAAAACGGGGACGCTGTCTGCTGTAATGTGTAAAAAGAGGACGCTGTCTGCTGTAATGTTAAAAAAGGGGACGCTGTCTGCTGTAATGTGTAAAAAAGGGGAATGCTGTCTGCCGTAATGTGCAAAAAAGGGGACGCTGTCTGCCGTAATGTGTAAAAAGGGGATGCTGTCTGCCGTAATGTGTAAAAAGGGGGACACTGTCTGCTGTAATGTATAAAAGGGGCTCTACCTGGTGTAGTGGCGCTACTGTGCAGCGTAATTTGAATAATGGAGACTACTGTGCACCGTAGTATGAATTGCTATTATTTTGTGACCACGCCCCTTTCCCATGAAGCCACGCCCCTATATATTGTTTTCATGCCTACGGCACGCACTGCCCCTATCTTACATGGGAGGGGGGGCGCCAATGTCGTTCTTGCACACAGCGCTAAAATGCCTAGTTACGGCACTGATCTGGGTGCAGCTGTTGTGGGGAGGCACTTCTGTGACATCACGCGCAGAGGAGGCTCCGGGGCCCAGAGAATATGCGGCACAGGGAGGGCTATGAAAGCCTTCTGCTGCACCGCTTTCATACACATCTATGCCGGCGGCCGCAGCAGCTTTTGTTCCACCTGCGCTGCGACTAGGGAGTGGGGACTGCTGATGCCGGAGGGGGCAGGCCGACTGACAGCAGGACATAGGATACAGCAGTAAAAGGATTTTTTTCCCCTATCTGCAGCGCAGAGACATGCTGCAGATGCAGTAGCATACCCTCCAGCTGTACCTTTTTGGCCGGTACAGTACCCTTTTTTATGGACTGTACCGATTTTTGGCTCTCCAAACTTCCATTGAAAGTATAGTAAAAGGGGCGTGGCCACACCACTTTTCTTGTGGCCATGCCCCCTTTTCAAATTTGTAGCGATTTTTATGTGTAAATTGTTGGAGGGTATGTTGCTGCAGATGCAGTGGGCCTATTTTGGGGTGTGGGCCTGGAGCTGCAGCTCCATCAGCCCCATTGTTATTCCTGCTCTGGGAACACACAGCAGCCAAAGGGCAGAGCTCCCACTGGATGTAACCTGTGTGGGAGGGTGTTTCTTGCCCAGTCAGCTGTGGACTGAGTGTGATAGACCTGCAGCTAACCCAATGAGAGCTCCTAGCCATGCCCAGCATTATACACACAGACACAGGGGGAAATTTACTAAGATTCGTATTTTCCCGTTTCAGGTCAAAGTTCAATCACGAATGACATCGAAAGTGTAAAACTGCAACTTTTTGAATTGATTACGACTAATTTACTAAGCTGTCGTATTCGGGTTTTTCTTTTGTTCCGATGTCGATGTCATTCGTGTTTTTTTTTCTATTTTTACGGCAGTGATTAGCAAAACACTGCCGACTTTTTTTACAATCAATCTCGGCCGGATCTGTGTGATCCGTGCTGGGGTTTTTTTTTTTTTTTAATTAAACACTGTAAAATAATAAAAAAAAATGCGTGGGGTCCCCCCTCCTAAGCATAACCAGCCTCGGGCTCTTTGAGCCGATCCTGGTTGCAAAAATATGGGGGGGAAAATGACAGGGGTTCCCCCATATTTAAGCAACCAGCATCGGGCTCTGCGCCTGGTCCTGGTCCCAAAAATACGGGGGACAAAAAGAGTAGGGGTCCCCCGTATTTTTAAAACCAGCACCGGGCTCCACTAGCTGGACAGATAATGCCACAGCCGGGGGTCACTTTGATATAGTGCCCTGCGGCCGTGGCATCAAAAATCCAACTAGTCACCCCTGGCCGGGGTACCCTGGGGGAGTGGGGACCCCTTCAATCAAGGGGTCCCCCCCCCAGCCACCCAAGGGCCAGGGGTGAAGCCCGAGGCTGTCCCCCCCCATCCAATGGGCTGCGGATGGGGAGGCTGATAGCCTTTTGTGATAATGAAAATATATTGTTTTTAGTAGCAGTACTACAAGTCCCAGCAAGCCTCCCCCGCATGCTGGTACTTGGAGAACCACAAGTACCAGCATGCGGCGGAAAAACGGGCCCGCTGGTACCTGTAGTACTACTACTAAAAAAATACCCAAAAAAACACAAGACACACACACCGTGAAAGTATAATTTTATTACATACATACACACATACATACATACTTACCTTATGTTCCCACGCAGGTCGGTCCTCTTCTCCAGTAGAATCCAAGGGGTACCTGTTGAAGAAATTATACTCACGAGATCCAGGGGTCCAGGGTCCTCGGGGAATCCAGGTGTAATCCACGTACTTGAAAAAAATAACAAAACGGACACTCGAGCCACGCACTAAAAGGGGACCCATGTTTGCACATGGATCCCCTTTTTCCGACTGCCAGAAACCCACTCTGACTGATGTCTAAGTGGGTTTCTTCAGCCAATCAGGGAGTGCCACGTTGTAGCACTCTCCTGATCGGCTGTGTGCTCCTGTCCTAACTGACAGGCAGCACACGGCAGTGTTACAATGTAGCGCCTATGCGCTCCATTGTAACCAATGCTGGGAACTTTCTTGCTCAGCGGTGACGTCACTTTAGGTCAACCGCAGGGCAGAAAGTTCCCATCATTGGTTACAATGTAGCGCATAGGCGCAACATTGTAACACTGCCGTGTGCTGCCTGTCAGTGAGGACAGGAGCACACAGCCGATCAGGAGAGTGCTACAACGTGGCACTCCCTGATTGGCTGAAGAAACCCACTTAGACATCAGTCAAAGTGGGTTTCTGGCATTCGTGGAAAGGTGACCCATGTGCAAACATGGGTCCCCTTTCAGTTCGTGGTCGGGACACCGTTTTGTTATTTTTTTCAAGTACGTGGATTACCCCTGGATTTCCCGAGGAGCCTGGACCCCTGGATCTCGTGAGTATAATTTCTTCAACAGGTACCCCTTGGATTCTACTGGAGAAGAGGACCGACCTGCGTGGGAACTTAAGGTAAGTATGTATGTATGTGTGTATGTATGTAATAAAATTATACTTTCACGGTGTGTGTGTCTTGTCTTTTTTTGGGTATTTTTTTAGTAGTAGTACTACAGGTACCAGCGGGCCCGTTTTTCCGCCGCATGCTGGTACTTGTGGTTCTCCAAGTACCAGCATGCGGGGGAGGCTTGCTGGGCCTTGTAGTACTGCTACTAAAAACAATATCTTTTCTTTTACAACAAAGGCTATCAGCCTCCCCATCCGCAGCCCATTGGATGGGGGGGGGCAGCCTCGGGCTTCACCCCTGGCCCTTGGGTGGCTGGGGGGGGGGGACCCCTTGATTGAAGGGGTCCCCACTCCCCCAGGGTACCCCGGCCAGGAGTGACTAGTTGGATTTTTGATGCCACGGCCGCAGGGCACTATATAAAAGTGACCCCCGGCTGTGGCATTATCTGTCCAGCTAGTGGAGCCCGGTGCTGGTTTTAAAAATACGGGGGACCCCTACTCTTTTTGTCCCCCGTATTTTTGGGACCAGGACCAGGCGCAGAGCCCGATGCTGGTTGCTTAAATATGGGGGAACCCCTGTCATTTTTTTTCCCATATTTCTGCAACCAGGATCGGCTCAAAGAGCCCGAGGCTGGTTATGCTTAGGAGGGGGCACCTCACGCAATTTTTTTTTTTAAAATAAGCACTTTCCCACCCCTTCCCACTGATATACATGCACGGATCTCATGGATCCGTGCATGCCTATCCAATCACGAATAAAAAAAAAAGGTCTGTTTTTTTTTAGCACTTTTTTACGAGTTGTAATTTTTCACGGCAGTGTTTGTTTGTTTTTTGCTTTGCACTTCTTAGTAAATGACCGAGATTCATACTTAAACAGCCGCGTTTTGACCGATGGTGTATTCATTCGTAATTTTTTACTTGGACTTGCAAAAAATTACGAATGCCCTCATCTCTGCCGTGATTAGTGTTTAGTAAATTACCGAGATGACACTTTGATGAAAAAACGGCATCTCGGTCAAAATCGGGAGCTTAGTAAATTTCCCCCACAGAGTCACAGATCTGGTCTATTATATTGGAGATTATCTCTCATTCAAAATGGTTCTCATGTTTATAAAAATGGTGTTTTCATGTTTATTTTTTTGTAACTATTTGTACATGTTTCTATACTATACCAGCTATTCACACTGTGGCACATTTGTTTTACATGGAAAGATTAGTGGATGCACGAGTGGAGGAAAATGGTACAATTAAAGGTGTTCTCACTGACATTGGGGACAAAGGGGGTCATTCCGAGTTGTTCGCTCATTGCCAATTTTCGCTATGCTGCGATTTGTTGCAAAATGCACGTGCGCAAGGCACGCAGGGCACATGCGCTTAGTTATTTAACTAAAAACTTTGTAGATTTGCTGTGGATCCTGCGGCGCTTTTTAGTCGCTCTGCTGATCGGTAAATGATTGACAGGAAAGGGGCGCTTCTGGGTGGTAACTGAGCGTTTTCCTGGAGTGTGCTAAAAAACACAGGCATGCCAGGGAAAAACGCGGGAGTGTCTGGAGAAACGGGGGAGTGGCTGGCCAAACGCAGGGCGTGTTTGTGACGTCAAACCAGGAACTAAACGGACTGAGCTGATTGCAATCTGTGAGTAGGTCCGGAGCTACTCAGAAACTGCAAAGAATTATTTAGTAGCAATTCTGCTAATCTTTCGTTTGCTATTCTGCTAAGCTAAGATACACTCCCAGAGGGTGGTGGCCTAGTGTGAGCAATGCTGCTAAAAGCAGCTAGCGAGCGAACAACTCGGAATGAGGGCCAAAGTAAATAAGATATATCTCAACTTTGTTCGATCAAAAGTACCAGTAGTACCCATATCACATCGCAATGCCGGGTCACACCCGGGAATTAGAAAGGAGTCCTTTCCGGGTGCGACCCGACATTGGACCCTTACACAATGCATTTCCGATGGTTTCCATTGAGGGCGGGTGCGGAGACGGCGCTGGGAGATGAGATCATCTCCATACTGCCTCTGCCTATACTGTCAATGGGTCCCGGGTCACATCGATACACTGCATCTGACCTGGTTTTAAACCCGGGAATAACCCTTCTTTATTCCCAGGTTGAAATACCGGGTCAGGCAACCCGGGAATTCGGGAGTGACCCCTTTCACACCGCACAGCGACCCGCGTGGACCCGGTAATATACTGGGTCGATACTTGATTATTTGTGCGGTGTGAAAGGGATATTAGTAACACATTTCTCTTTTACTAGATGGTTTAATATATATAATTGTGAAATTACTTCAATTAAGTTACCAGTAACATTGATAGAACAATAATGATGCCACTAAAAATGAGACCTAGCATGGAGTACCTGACATGTAAACAGTATGTTCTGCATATTCAGGGCTGTAGAGTTGGACACATTTGCGCCCCAAACGTACCTAGAAAAAGAATTACACAGAAAAATGTTCCCACACACGAGTCAGATATGTTTTTAAGATGGATCCAGCGGAATACCAGTAATATTTGCCCCATGTGTACATCACGAGCCTGATTCAGCGTTACACACAAGTAGGCTGCAGATGTCACAGAAACTGTTATCACAGGACAACATTACTTGTACAAGAAGGGATCCGGTTAGGATCCTCACATTCGGCATCCCGGCAGTCGGAATCCTGACACCGGAATCCTGACACTGCTCGGAATGCTTACGCTGGCATACCGACATGGATTGAAATGCCAATGCCGGGATCCCAAACGTCAGAATGTCGATCGAGATCTGCCTCGATTCCCCACTGTTAAACCGGGGGAGTGGCGGAACTTTAGCTTTAGGCTGCGGGGAAGGGTTAGGGTTACTTACCAAATAGGTGTCGGTACCCTGAGCGATGGTATACTGCTGTCGGAATTTTGACGACCGGCATCCTAAGCGCCGGGATCCTGATACCGTCCCGTACAAGATAAGGTCAGTCTTCTGACTGTGCTGCATCTAAAAGCTTTGCTGATACTTTACACTATATTGACAGACATTTCTCATTTATGGGCCTAATACCCAGGGACATTTTAACAGAGGAGGGGGCACCATGTGCAGACTTCAGGTGGGCCCCTGCCTTTCCACGGCACAGTAAGCTCCGGCATTGTGCCGGGGTGTCTACTGCTCATGCGCAGGTCTCCAGAAACATGGCACCTGCCATGTTCCAGAGACTAATTACTACTGCTCATGCGCAACAGCCATTTTGGCTGTGATTTTTGCCGCGGCTGCTGCAGCGCACAACTCCGGAAAGGTAAGTATTAAAACAACATGAGTGCAGTGTGTGCGGTTTGACCCCACCTGGACCCAGGGGCCTGTGTGCACCGCGCACATTGCACCCAGTATAGAAAGTAACACCAATGCTAATACCGACTATTGCAGTAAAGACTCATTGGGGTATATGCAATTGTGGTCGAATTCCCGAAATTGGCGAATTTCGGGTCATTTTCGACCAAAAAAAAAAATTCGCCTATGCAATGCAGTGCTTTCCGACCAAAAAACGGACTTTCAAAATTCGACTTTTTGAAATTCGACTTTTTGCAAATTCGACTTTTCTGCAATGATACAAGTGCTGCAATTCGACCAAAGCATATTCAATTCAAGTTTGGAAATTCGACAGCAGTGCTTTTAGACAGCAAATTCGTCATTTTCAATCCGCCACACTTTGGAGGGTGAAAACAAATAAAAAAATTTTAAACATGTTTTTTTTGGTGTTTTTTTTTTGGGGAATAGCAGATCTATTTATATTAGAAGGGATTAGGTACTTTTTTTTTTGGGGGGGGAGGCACAAATATTATTTATATATTTTTTAAAATATTATTATTATTTTTTTATTTTTTTTTATTGCTGGAACGGTAAAATCAGAAAAAAAAATGGCGTGGGGTCCCCCCTCCAAAGCATAACCAGCCTCGGGCTCATTGAGCTGGTCCTGGTTCTAAAAATGCGGGGAAAAAATTGACAGGGGATCCCCCGTATTTTTAAAACCAGCACCGGGCTCTGCGCCTGGTGCTGGTGCCAAAAATACGGGGGACAAAAAGAGTAGGGGTCCCCCGTATTTTTAACACCAGCATCGGGCTCCACTAGCTGGACAGATAATGCCACAGCCGGGGGTCACTTTTATGCCGTGCCCTGCGGCCGTGGCATCAAATATCCAACTAGTCACCCCTGGCCGGGGTACCCTGGGGGAGTGGGGACCCCTTCAATCAAGGGGTCCCCCCCCCCCAGCCACCCAAGGGCCAAGGGTGAAGCCCGAGGCTGTCCCCCCCCCATCCAATGGGCTGCGGATGGGGGGGCTGATAGCCTTTTGTGATAAAAAAAAGATATTGTTTTTTCCATTAGTACTACAAGTCCCAGCAAGCCTCCCCCGCAAGCTGGTACTTGGAGAACCACAAGTACCAGCATGCGGGAGAAAAGCGGGCCCGCTGGTACCTGTAGTACTACTGGGAAAAAAATACCCAAATAAAAACAGGACACACACACCGTCGACAGTAAAACTTTATTTCACACTACCGACACACACATACTTACCTATGTTCACACGCCGACATCGGTCCTCTTCTCCATGTAGAATCCACGGATACCTGAAAAGCAAAGTTCAATATACTCACCTCAGGGTCCAGAGATAAATCCACGTACTTGGCAAAAAAAGAAAACGCAAATACCCGCTCCAGAACGGACTGAAAGGGGTCCCATGCTGACACATGGGACACCTTTCCACGATTGAGACCTGTCAGTGACAGCTGTCACTGACAGGTCTCTAAGCCAATCAGGAAGCGCAACTTCGTTGCGCTCACCTGATTGGCTGATCGCTGTGACAGCGCATCGCACAGCTCCCTCCCTTATATTCAATGGTGGGAACTTAGCGGCTAGCGGTGAGGTCACCCGCCGGTCAGCGGCTGACCGGCGGGTGACCCCACCGCTAGCCGCAAAGTTCCCACCATTGAAAGTAATGGAGCGGCTTTGCGAGGCGCTGTCAGAGTACAGACGGCGTCCAGCCAATCAGGTGAGCGCCACGGCAGTAGCGCTTCCTGATTGGCTGAAGGGACATCAGTGACAGGAGTCACGTGATGTCCCGGCATTCGGGGAAAGGAGTCTAATGTGAAAACATTGGACCCCTTTCATTAGTCCGGTGGATCGTGTTCGGTTTGTTTTTTTACAAAGTACGTGGATTTACCTCTGGACCTGGACCTCTGGACGCTGGAAGGTGAGTATAATTTTTTGACAGGTACCCTCGGATCGTCGGAGATCGTTGCAGTCGGCGTGTCAACACAGGTAAGTATGTGTGTGTCGGCGTATGAAATAAAGTTTTACTATCAAGGTGTGTGTGTCCTGTTTTTATTTGGGTATTTTTTTCCCAGTAGTACTACAGGTACCAGCGGGCCCGTTTTTCTCCCGCATGCTGGTACTTGTGGTTCTCCAAGTACCAGCTTGCGGGGGAGGCTTGCTGGGACTTGTAGTACTAATGGAAAAAACAATATCTTTTATTTTATCACAAAGGCTATCAGCCCCCCCATCCGCAGCCCATTGGATGGGGGGGGACAGCCTCGGGCTTCACCCCTGGCCCTTGGGTGGCTGGGGGGGGGGGGACCCCTTGATTGAAGGGGTCCCCACTCCCCCAGGGTACCCCGGCCAGGGGTGACTAGTTGGATATTTGATGCCACGGCCGCAGGGCACGGCATAAAAGTGACCCCCGGCTGTGGCATTATCTGTCCAGCTAGTGGAGCCCGATGCTGGTGTTAAAAATACGGGGGACCCCTACTCTTTTTGTCCCCCGTATTTTTGGCACCAGCATCAGGCGCAGAGCCCGGTGCTGGTTTTAAAAATACGGGGGATCCCTGGCCGATTTTTCCCCTGCATTTTTAGAACCAGGACCAGCTCGATGAGCCCGAGGCTGGTTATGCTTTGGAGGGGGGACCCCACGCCATTTTTTTTTCGGGTTTTTCCCCGTTTTTTCCCGTTTTTTAAAATCGCGGCAAAATCCGCCAAATCGGCCGATTTTCGCCCGCGACTCTGGCGAATCCGTTTTTCATTGCATATGGTGAATTCCGGAAGCCACCTTCCGGAATTCACCTGGCGAATTTGGTCGAATTGAAAAAACGGCGATAATTGCCGCGAATTCGCCCGCTATTGCATATACCCCACTGGCATTTTTTTCATCAGAGATTTACATTTGCTATCAGACAGATGCTTTGCTACTAATTAGTGGAAACACTTTTTTTCTTCTACATGGACTGGCATACTAATTAGTAGAGATGTGCGGCTGGCCCTTTTCGTGTTTTGTGTTTTGGTTTTGGTTCTAATTCCCTGCTCATATTTTGGTTTTGGTTTGGTTTTGCCAAAACCAATAAATAAACAATGGGGATGCGCTGCAACACTAGCAAAGATTTAATTATACTTGTCAGTGTATATTTCTATTTCGTCCTAGAGGATGTTGGGCCGCTCAAAGAACCATGGGGGTATAGACGGGCACTTTAATACTTTCAATGGGGCGTAACCTGGCTCCTCCCTCTATATTGTAAAAGCCTAATATATATCCTATATAAAACACGCTTAAAGGTTAAAAGACTCAATACGCTATTAGAGTAAGTGGTACCGTAAGGGTACGTACTCAGCGTAGCGGACGCTTGGCCGTGGACGAGACGCACGAGCGGCACGTTCGCTCACGGCTTAATGCGTAAAGGCAAGCACGCTATAGGCTGCCGACTAACGTAATGATACGCTATCAGTGTAGCGGACGCTCGAGACCACGAGGAGATCACGAGCGGCGCTGACGCTCACAGAGTTAAAACTTTGTAACAATATCCTAAACAATGTACTTATATTGTAAACCTTTGTGCAGTGATAAGGTGTAAATGCAACACAGTGTAACCTTGTTAGTTAGAAAGCTGTATGAGCGATTCTTACGCTCTGAGAACCCTTTAGCAATATAATAAACACTCAAATACCGGTCTACGGGTCTAACACCTTTTAAGGGAATGAATGAACGTTCAATTGCAAAAGAATACACAATACAAGTTATACACTACCAAACTAACATAAAATACCTAACCGAGTTACTACACGTTAAAATACAACAAAGACACAATTACATTTAAGGGGGAAGGAGAGAGAGAATGGCTTACAACAAAATAGGAGATAAATATGGTTGCAGAGAACTTACGCACAAGGGGAACAATCGCAAGCGCCTTTCTGGATATCCAGCTCCCGATTATCAGTGATGAGAACCGTTGAGAAGAGTAGAGAGCTGGCCCAGATCGGCTTGTCTTTATATACACTTACACACAGTACAGTACAATGGTCCCTACATTCTTATTGTTCATTGGACACAGGAATTCGTCTCTGCATTATAACAAAAGGTCATAGGTTGGTTCATACAGGTGGGCTGTGACTATTTCAAACTGCTCAGGTGGGAGGGAAACTGGGTTTCCCGCCGCATGGGTAATAAAGTGCAAATATAGTAAATGTCCATAAACTTCTTATGTCCATAACTATACGCACGAGCGAGTAATCCGCTTCAAACCAACACCGGAATATTGCTAATTATATTCTCTTCCGATGGATACTAAACACCACTGTGTAACCCCTGTCTGACCCTTCGTATCAAACAAAGAGGAATCTCTTTGTCCCCGAACATGCTATATTAACTAAACTTTCAGATTCTATCAAAGGGACCATAATCTACAAAATACATTATATGACTAAATTATGTTATGATTCAATCGCCCGCTAGACGCACACAAACTCTACCGTAAATGTGCATACCGTGCGCCCGCGAGTGCACGCGACCGCGAGTATACGCACGCACGGGAGAGCTCATGCTCGTGCAGCGTGCACACGCACGAGGTGCATATATGGCAATGTGCAGCGTGATATTTTTCTGACTTTGACAGTCCACCCTTTGGCAGTCACCAATAACTGCCACTTCCTAAAACAGTTCAAAAAGAGAAAAATATATGTCATGTATAATACATTTCTATGATTGGGTAGGGGAGAAGAGGAGAAGGTGGGAAAACGGTATGACCTAGTGAGATAGCAGAAGCATGTGTGTATGAATCCATGTTTGGGGGGTCATGTATCATCGTGCCGTACGTGTTTTAAATCAAGCTTCGAGGTATTGCGAAGTATACATTTGAATTCCTTCTTATCCCGTATCAAGGGTCTGTGGATGGGCTGTCAAACTTTACCGAGCTCTTTTCGGCTTTTGGTTGCAACAAAATGGGGGAGCACATTTTAGTTGATGATACATGAATAGGGGGAATTGTGAGTGCTGATATCTGTGCCTATATTCCCTATCGACTATGTGTGTTATTACCTGAAGGTTGTAGAAATGAAGATAAAGAGCAATTATGGTAAATGCAGTCGGAAACTATGTGAGTTTAATGTACATTTGCCGATTGAGGTCTTGTCTGTGTCTTGTCTTGTCTTGTCTCGATGTACATGTTGACTGTAGTCTCCCGATGCTTTTGCTATAAACGGTGTGCAAAAAGCTTTCTCAATGTCCATAGACTTACAAAAAGTGTTGGGCTAGCGTAAAGTTAAAGTTACTAGGGATTTGGGGGTCTATGGCATAGTCCATCAGTTGTCTGTGTAAAAGGTTGTCAAATTCTTCTTCCAAGCGGATGTCTTTGTACCTTGGAGGAAAACAAAGGAGAAACGGGTGAAAGAAACGGACCGTGGAATCACATTTTCATCACAACATTGTCTCAATGGTTGGGTCGTAAATCAAATCAGTTGTTGTTATTACAGTATCTTCACTTCTTAAACTCATCACTCGGGCGCTACGTTTACACTTTGTTAAAACCCGAACGCATCTAAATATCAGACCGACCAATATGATGACACCCAGAATACACAAAAGAAATTTCCCTACATCCATGATAATACCTTGGGTCCATTCTCCTAAACCAGAGAACCAATTTCGTGGGTTCAACCATGTCACCCAACCGGTCAGCTCATTACCCACAGCGGCAAGGGTGAGATTGTGTTTCCTTCGGAACTCCCATTTTAATTGCAAAATATCATCCATCTTTTGATCTATGACCTCGGCCGGGTCCTCTGTGCTGTTTGTAATATACGTGCAGCACTTTATTCCATACTGAGTCGCTAGGGTAACACAATACCCGCCTGTCACAGCTGTGAGATAATTGAGAATCATCCTATGCTGAACCAGTTCTGTTTTATAAGCTTGGAGCTCCCTTCCGGTATACCTGAATGTGTCATCATACATTTCAGTGATATTGTCTATATAAATTTGCAAGCGCAGATATATATTTATAATTTATCACTCCTCTGGCGGTACGAGTGATATCTAACGCGATTAGGAATTGAATCCCGGTGGATTCATGGATCAGGTCAGAGGCCGGATGCTCTGTTCTTTCTATCAGGTGCCGTTTAACGATGTGCTCGTAATGAGTGTGAGTATAAGGAGCTTGGGCACTGCGGTGAATATCCTTCATTTTAGTGTGGGATACGGTCATTACCTCAGGCAGTACTTTTCCAATATAACATAACCCTTCTGAGTTTGGGGCAAGCCACTTATACGCCTTCCTCCCGCATATGAAGTATGCATCATCGGGGAGAACATATGGGACGGAATAGGACATTACCATATTACAAATTTTCCATATGAAATCTCCTAACCCTAATTCTCCCATCTGTTTAGTACACGTATCTGTTTGTACGATATGTGCACAGTATCCTGGTGATACTTCTCCAACTCTCATGATCCTACTTCCTAGGGTATACCTATATCGGAAATATTTTCCACTACCAGCTATGTGGCGTATAAGTTCTGTATCTGTAGGCATTCTATCGGCTCTGTATGAAAAGGTCATGGTTTGGTTGTTCCATGACACTTCCCAATTTCCCGGCTTTCGGGGATTGGAAATGTTAAAACATACTAGGGATCTATCCACATGATATTGGTGGAGCTACCGTCTGTTCTTTATCACGGGACCTCTCTGGATCAGCAACCTTCTTACAATGGGACGAATGAACCCAAGTCTCTCTCTCGGCAACCTTCAATGCTGTCGTGCTAATCAATAAGACTTGGTATGGTCCTTCCCATCTGTCAATAAGGCAACCTGAGCCAACCCACCTTGTAAACCGTGCGGAAGAGACATGTCTGGTTTGAGCAGAATTTAGTAAGGCTGACACCGCATGAGGTGTATGGATTGTGAGGTTGTGTCCTAGCAATACATCTTCGCTTTTCGTTACTAGCAATGCTATCGCAGCGACACTTCGCAAGCATGTGGGGAGGGATCGTGCTACCGTATCTAGCTGAGCGCTGTAGTATGCTACCGGCCTGCTGGCATCACCGTGCTTTTGGGTTAGGACGCCTGCCGCGCAACCAGCACTTTCTGTTCCATACAGCTCAAAGGGTTTCCCATAGTCTGGCATACCTAATGCTGGTGCCTGCGTTAGGCACTGTTTAAGTCTCTCAAATGCCATCTCGGATTCGTCTGTATGCGAAATCCGATCATGTTTGTTTGATGAGACCATCTCCTGCAAAGGTAATGCTAGAATGGAAAAACCTGGGATCCAGTTACGGCAATACCCACACATTCCTAAAAATGTTCTGATCTGTTGCTGAGTTTGTGGCAGTGTCATGTCTCGAATTGCTTGAATTCTATCAGCGGTCAGGTGTCTCAGTCCTTGTGTCAGACAGTGTCCCAGATATTTTACTTTAGTCTGGCATAATTGCAACTTGTCTTTGGAAACCTTGTGTCCTGTGTCTGAAAGATGAAACAGGAGCTGTTTCGTATCTTTCAGGGACGCTTCCAGTGAATCTGAACATAGTAGTAAATCATCCACATACTGGATCAATACTGATCCACTCCCTGGTTGGAAAGACTGTAAACAATCATGCAAAGCCTGTGAAAATATACTTGGACTGTCTATGAAACCTTGTGGTAATCGAGTCCATGTGTATTGGACTCCTCTGTATGTGAATGCAAACAAATATTGGCTGTCAGGGTGCAGAGGTACCGAGAAGAAGGCGGAGCAGAGGTCAATAACAGTGAAAAATTTCGCAGTGGGAGGGATTTGCATAAGGATGACAGCTGGATTTGGCACTACGGGGAACTGACTCTCAACTATTTTGTTAATCCCCCTTAGATCCTGCACTAGCCTGTAACCCCTCCCCCCACTCTTTTTCACAGGGAAGATGGGACTATTGGCAGTGCTGGATGTTCTCACCAGAATGCCCTGTTGTAGCAAGCGCTCTATTACGGGGTATACTCCTAACTCCACCTCTGGCTTCAGAGGGTATTGTGGGATTTTTGGAGCTACTCTACCATCTTTTACTTGCACAACTACTGGAGCTACGTTTGCCATTAATCCAGTGTCTTGTCCATCTTTAGTCCAAAGTGACTCTGGTATTTGGGATGTCATTTCTTCTACCTGGGATGAACTCCTATTTATCATAATGGTATGTGACATTAATTTTGATGGGGAGTCTAGCATGTCTCGTACTTCCTGAGCGTGATTCTCAGGTATGTCTAAGAATACACCTTCAGGAGTACAATAAATGACACACCCCATTTTACACAATAAATCTCTTCCCAGGAGATTAGTCGGTGCCGATGCAGCCAGCAAAAAGGAATGCTTGGTATGCAAGGGCCCTATTGTAATCTCTGCTGGTTTGCTAACAGGGTAGTGCTGTACTACTCCCGTTACTCCCATGGCTGGAATTGTCTTACCAGTGGTTCTCATGCCCACTGTCGAATTTATCACTGATTTGGCCGCCTCCGTATCTACAAGGAAATTTAATGATTTACCAGCTACATCAATTGTGATCTCGGGTTCACTTCCAAGACTTGCAATCAATTTCACTGGCTGCAGATTACAGGTGTGGCCACACCCCTATTGGGTATGGTGACCTCCCTGAATCGCGCTGGCAGCAATTACTTGTGGTGGGGGTAGATGGGAACAATCAGAGATTTGCCAGTCTCTTCTTGGGGGATACCTTTTTGTTTCCCCTGCATGTGGCTCATAGCTCCGCCCTTTCGGTCCTTGATCCCAATGTCTCGTATCAGGTCGTTGTCTAGGGGATTGATATGAATTTTGTATTTGTCTTGCTTTACAATCACGTGACATGTGTTCCTCTCTGTGACAACTATAACATTTTATACCTCTTGACTTACCCACAGGGGTCACAGTTCTGGGCTGAGGTGGCCGGGTAGTGAGGGCCTGTATGCTTACAGCCATTAACTTATCACTCTGTGACTCCCTGTGTCTGATGATATTCCGATCATGCCCTGCAGCAGCCTCTCCCAATGCATCCACCGACATACCTCTCCAATCAGGCCAAGTGGTTTGTATTCTATTCCTTAAAACCTCCTTTAGAGCATCCATTAATACTGAAACAGCTACTTCCCTGTGGTGTACATTAATTTTAATGTCATCTATACCAGTGTACCTAGCCATATCCTGCAGAGCCCGGTGAAAATACTCTGGTGTGGATTCACCTTCTTTTTGTTTTATTGTAAAGATTGTATTCCACTTTACTACTGCAGGAAAATATACCCCTAACTTTAAGTTGATTCTTTTTACATTATCCTGATTATACTCGTCTGTTAGTGGTACTTCCTCATCTAACTTGCAATCAGCAATAAACTTTAACGGATCAACACTGGGGGGTAAACATGCCCTCAAAACTGTCCTCCAATCTTTGTTATTTGGCTCTGCAGAATTTCCTAGCTCCCTAATATACTTTTGACATGCAACTAAGTCTTTCCTAGGATCAGGGAATTCAGACATCATTGATCTTAATTCTGCTCGGGAAAAGGGACAGTGCATGGCGATGTTTCTGACAGGAGTTGCTCCTGAAGCTTCGGTTTTCCCATTTGGCACTGCTATTACCCTAACGGGATTAAGTCCAATAACATCATTCTGAGTAGATTCTACAACATGTGGTGAAATGGTTTCAGCATAGTGTATGGTGCCGTACTTACCAGTCGATACGACCTCACCTGTCCCTCCGCTAGGGGCCTTTGCTACTAATCTTACGGGTTGGGTCGTGCCCACTGCTGTTTCTGATATGGTGGCTGCTAGGGAGAGTGCTGATATTGTTGTGGGCTCATCCTCTTGGTCACAATCCTGGGGAAAGTTCAAAACAGGGTACAACTTGCACGGATTAGTGTTAGCATTAATTACTTTGGTTACATTATCCTTAACTTCTACACATTTAACATAACCCTGAGTGCCATTCTCTGCAACCAATTTCTCTCCAGGTATGTACGGTGGTGGGGGTGCAGTGGCTATCAGTTTCCTGATAGGGTTAGATCCAGTGGCTTGCGCCAACCCCCTTTGTATTTCACCTTCCTGTTGCCACAATGTTAAATAATCATAATGTTTAATACGCCTTTTTGAAGATTTAATCAGGCAAACTCTTCTCCTTAAATTCTGTAACACTTCTGGGTTAAAACTACCTACCCGGGGAAACTTTTCCCCGTCATGCACAGTCATCCTTTCCCATTCATTGCACAACATTTTTGTGTGATGACCATATTTCTCACACATGATATACCTTGCCGACCCGATTGGTCGGTTTACCAAATCAACCTGAACCTGGGTTGATCGCCCCTTACCTGAACAACTGGCCCCCATCTCTGCAGGTGCTGCTTTCACTACCTCTGACTTCAAATAAGGGTCTTCGGCAACCCTTACAAAAACCAAGATGCTCGGGGTAAAGCTGCGGTGGGGGTTTTGCAACGAGGTCCGCCCACTTAACTCCGCCCACGCTGGCCAATACGGCGACCAAAGTTCCCAGAGGTTCCGTACCCAACCTAGGGCACCTAAGTACGTCTACTTGCTCGGGCGTGTGGGAGTGTCTTACCCTCCCCAGCAAGTATCAGTCGCTGGAATGTCCCTGAGTGATCAGGCTACTTCCCTTAAAATAAAAAAAATTACACAAATCACGTTAACAATGTGCAAGTAGCGTTCTTCTGAATTCAAGACACGCTAATGCACACAATCACATGCGGTACAATCGTATCTGCACACAAGCAACTAATCTTATGTGCGGAACGATCAGTGGAATCGAAAATTTCGGCTGCAAATTCCTTCAGCAATGAGCTTCTTTGGCCTATATGGGTCTCGCACCAACCCTCTTCGGTTGTGCTCTCTACTCTTAGTCTGCTGTACCTGAACCTCCTGGTCCTTGACCTCCTGGTCTGTTATGTACAGCAGACTCTACTGCTCATAAATATGTCGAGATTAACAAGGGACGCCTCCCAAGCCACCCCACGCTATCACTCTCGCTGGTGTACCTCTTTCTACTGGCCTATGGTTCCCACTTCCGTAATAAAAGAGAAATCTTATATATACACACTCTTACATTCGAACACTCTTATTTCTGTACAGAATTCCTTTCATTCAGTAATAGTCTAACCCAGAAGAATTACAACAGAGAAAGTCTTTTTTTCTTTTAACTTTAAACTTTTGGATTTGAGATAGATTTGCGTTATTTTCGCGTTACTTCCTTATCGCCTATTAAAACGATACTATCGTGCGGTTTGTATTATTTTGTGGGCGTATCCGTACGCTTCGTTGCGTAATATACGCTCCGTGCGTTGACCCTTGCCTTGCGTACGCCCTGCCCTTGTAAGGACACGTGTACGCAAACCAAGTACGTCCACAGTAACACACTACACGTTTATCAATGTGAATGATCTTTAACAGTAATCCTTCACTGAACACCACTCAAATTTCCCTTGTATTCTAGGCGAGATTGTGTGCGTGCCTTTTACAATTATTCCCTTAAATATTTATCCTTTAACTATTAATAACAACAAATGTCTCAACACGTTATCACTAGTGTGTGGCAATCAGGAGAATGAGGTACGGACAAATAATCCTAAACAAGGAATACAGGTGTGTGTGCTTATGCGTACGTTCGCAAAACAGAAACTAAACAGGTTTTAAAAGACAATAACGTACTGTTCCTACCTTTTGGTTCCGGATTCCTTCAGCATTCCTTACTACGCGAAGCAGACGCTTATCTGGTCAGCACTACGAGGAATATTACCTCCCGCCTTTTGCTGACCGATAATGTTTGCTGAAATTACCTAGTGCAGATATGTGAAGAGCGGGCGAATCCCCAATTGTAAAAGCCTAATATATATCCTATATAAAACACGCTTAAAGGTTAAAAGACACAGTACGCTATTAGAGTAAGTGGTACCGTAAGGGTACGTACTCAGCGTAGCGGACGCTTAGCCGTGGACGAGACGCACGAGCGGCACGTTCGCTCACGGCTTAATGCGTAAAGGCAAGCACGCTATAGGCTGCCGACTAACGTAATGATACGCTATCAGTGTAGCGGACGCTCGAGACCACAAGGAGATCACGAGCGGCGCTGACGCTCACAGAGTTAAAACTTTGTAACAACATCCTAAACAATGTACTTATATTGTAAACCTTTGTGCAGTGATAAGGTGTAAATGCAACACAGTGTAACCTTGTTAGTTAGAAAGCTGTATGAGCGATTCTTACGCTCTGAGAACCCTTTAGCAATATAATAAACACTCAAATACCGGTCTAAGGGTCTAACACCTTTTAAGGGAATGAATGAACGTTCAATTGCAAAAGAATACACAATACAAGTTATACACTACCAAACTAACATAAAATACCTAACCGAGTTACTACACGTTAAAATACAACAAAGACACAATTACATTTAAGGGGGAAGGAGAGAGAGAATGGCTTACAACAAAATAGGAGATAAATATGGTTGCAGAGAACTTACGCACAAGGGGAACAATCGCAAGCGCCTTTCTGGATATCCAGCTCCCGATTATCAGTGATGAGAACCGTTGAGAAGAGTAGAGAGCTGGCCCAGATCGGCTTGTCTTTATATACACTTACACACAGTACAGTACAATGGTCCCTACATTCTTATTGTTCATTGGACACAGGAATTCGTCTCTGCATTATAACAAAAGGTCATAGGTTGGTTCATACAGGTGGGCTGTGACTATTTCAAACTGCTCAGGTGGGAGGGAAACTAGGTTTCCCGCCGCATGGGTAATAAAGTGCAAATATAGTAAATGTCCATAAACTTCTTATGTCCATAACTATACGCACGAGCGAGTAATCCGCTTCAAACCAACACCGGAATATTGCTAATTATATTCTCTTCCGATGGATACTAAACACCACTGTGTAACCCCTGTCTGACCCTTCGTATCAAACAAAGAGGAATCTCTTTGTCCCCGAACATGCTATATTAACTAAACTTTCAGATTCTATCAAAGGGACCATAATCTACAAAATACATTATATGACTAAATTATGTTATGATTCAATCGCCCGCTAGACGCACACAAACTCTACCGTAAATGCGCATACCGCGCGCCCGCGAGTGCACGCGACCGTGAGTATACGCACGCACGGGAGAGCTCAACTCGTGCAGCGTGCACACGCACGAGGTGCATATATGGCAATGTGCAGCGTGATATTTTTCTGACTTTGACAATATCCCCACCAGACTCAGTTTTAGAAATGTGCCCGGACGAGACACAGGACACTAGGAGGAGCTCCTAGAGTGTTTCTCTGAAAGACTTAATGTTAGGTTTTTTATTTTGGGGAGATCTGCTGGCTACAGACTCCCTGCTTCGTGGGCAAGAGGGGAGAGCAGTCTAGACCCACTTCTGATGAGTTCCTGGGCTCTGCTGATGCTGACAGGATGCCTTCAGCACCTGAGGGGAGACGAACGCCGGGCTCTCCTGGATGCTCCCTCCCACAGCTTGCCGTCCCCCCTCTTCAAGCCAGAAGTCAGAAGACAGGTGAGTATAAGAGGAAAATACTTCTCTTCATCTAAAGACGGCATATAAGAGGTACCGCGCACCGGCTTTGCTCAGTGCGCGCCTGGCTCCCGGACAGTACACACCGTGGGTGCAGGGCGCTGGGGGGGCGCCCTGGGGAGCAAGTATATACCTCAAATAAGGCTGGCATATGTCTACAGTGCCCAGGCACTGCCCGCAAACCCCCGCCAGGATAAAAAGAAAAAAAATATAACAAAAAATGCGGGAAGAAGCGCGCCATGTTGGGGGCGGAGCTTCTTCCTCACTACTTACTCGGCGCCATTTCCTCCTCCTCACAGCAGTGCTGGTCCTTCCTCACAGGCAGCAAGGACCAGAGGGGCTAAAAACGAGGGGGGGGGAGCGGCAGTTTTTATTAAATATAAAAATGTATTGTCGCTGAGGTGTGGGCTGGATTGTCCCTCTGTGTTCCCTGACAGACTTTTCTTTAGGTGCTGTCTTATATATGGCTGTATATGATGTGTATGTACATAATGTTTATAACTATATATGTATATATGTTCAATGGAAAAATGTTGGTGCTTGTGTGTCAACATATCTGAAGCCGAAGTTCCTATCAGGAGGAAAATATAGTAGGGACACAATAATGTTATGAGGGTAGCCGGGTCGGCACCGCCGATGGCTCAGGGGTTAACTACTTGCAAAATGTGACTCTCCCATAGTCGGATTTTAATTATGGGATCTATAAAAGATTAGTTTTCTTGCAGATCCAGGACCCCACGAGGTCTCAATAATGTAGTTGCCCAGTTGACTGACACAGGTACCGACACGGGCTCTGTTCATGTGTCGACTATGCTGATTCCAGATTAGATGCTAAAATGGCAGTGCGATTTCAGTACATTGTTGTAATAAAACTGTGTTATATGATAAGGAAAAGAAACCGGTGTTTACATTTCCTCACTCTTCTATACTGAACGCTGTTTTTGCAGTAGTCTGGGACGGGTTCACTACGTCTGGGACAGCCCTGACAGAATAATCTCGATTCCTCGTAGGATTACAGTGAAGTCCCCATTTTTTCCCCTGCTGAGGGAAAACATGGGGATTGCCTCCCAAAGGAGGACAAAAATCTATCTCATTGTAAAATCAAGTGGCTCGGCCAGCCTCTGGTACAGCAGCCCTCAAAGACGCTACGTTACTATACATTATAATGGTACACAACTCAGTCTGATTATACTTTCTGTGTGGGTGGGTAGCGCCATTGAGACGCAGACAGAGAACTGGTTCTCTGATTTGGGATGCCCTGGATAGGGATAGCATCCTCTTGACGCTCGGTTATCTGGGACGCTACAGCGTTCCAATTGAAAACTGCGAGGGACATTGCCCTTTTATTAAAAGGTGCCATGTCAGTCGCTGTTAGGCGTGATTTGGGGGTTCACCAGTAGAATACTGTTGCTACCTCTAGGAATTATAGGGACTTTCTACCATATGAAGGTGGTGTTTTTTGTTTAGATACAAAGGCCGCGGGTAAGCCGTCCCCTGTTTGTTTACGGTAGGTTCCTACGCTACTACAGGTGACACACCACTATCATCTACAGTCCGATATATGCTAGAGAGGACAAAGTTTTTTCCTTCCTTGCTTCTAGGGTAGGAGAAAGAGAGAAAAAAAAAAAAAAGAGTACCCGCCTCCTCGGGTTCCCTGGAGCAGAAGTCCTCCCTGGCTTCTGCCAAATCCACCGCATGACGCCGGGCCCCCCTTTCAGGGGCCCGCACCGGTGGGGACACGTCTACAGCTTTTTCAGTTAGGTCTGGGTTCGCTCGGGTCTAGACCCTTGGGTATTGAGTATTGTGTCCCAAGGGTACAAAGTGGAGTTTCAAGACGTGCCCCCTCGACGTTTTTCATATCAGCCTTACCTGCTTTGCTGCAGGATAGGGCGCTGATCTGCGGTGCAGTACAAAATCGGGTTGTGGTCCCGGTACCCCTAGCGCAACAGCGGCAGGGCTTTTATTCAAGCCTGTTTGTGGTGCCGAAGCCGGACGGCTCGGTAAGACCAATCCTCAACCTGAAATCTCTCAATTTCTTTCTGAGGAAATTCAAATTCAAGATGGAGTCTCTCAGAGCGGTGATCTCCAGTATGGAGGAGGGGGAATTTATGGTTTCATTGGACATAAAGGACGCTTACCTTCATGTACCCATTTATCCTCCTCACCAGAGTTTCCTGAGGTTTGCAATCCAGGATACACATTACCAATTTCAGACGTTGCCGTTTGGTCTATCCGCGGCTCCGAGGATTTTCACCAAAGTAATGGTAGAAATGATGGTTCTCCTGCGCAAGCAGGGTGTTACAATTATCCCGTACTTGGACGATCTCCTGATAAAGGCGAGGTCCAAAGACAAATTGTTACAGGACATTGCAATGTCCCTGTCTGTTATGCAACAGCACAGCTGGCTCCTAAACTTGCCGAAATCACAGTTAGTCCCGACAACACGCTTGGTGTTTTTGGGCATGATACTGGACACGGTCCAGCAGAGGGTGCCTCCCTATGGAGAAAGCTCTGGAAATTCAGAGTTTGGTAAAACTCTTGCTGACACCAAAAACGGTATCCATCCATCAATGCATTCGATTGCTGGGAAAGATGGTAGCGGCATACGAGGCCCTCCAGTTCGGGCGGTTCCATGTCAGGGTGTTTCAGTGAGACCTGTTGGACAAGTGGTCCGGATCCCACCTGCATATGCACCGGAAGATAATTCTATCTCCCAACACCAGGATCTCCCTCCTGTGGTGGCTCAACAGCTCTCACCTCCTTGCAGGACGTCGGTTCGGGATCCAGGACTGGATCTTAGTGACCACGGATGCAAGTCTCCGAGGTTGGGGGGCAGTCACTCTGGGGTGACCTTCCAGGGAAGATGGTCAAGTCAAGAAACTCATCTTCACATCAACGTTCTGGAACTGAGGGCCATTTACAACGGCCTTCTACAAGCGGAACATCTTCTTCTAAATCTGCCGGTTCTGATCCAATCGGACAATGTCACGGCAGTAGCTTACATAAATCGCCAAGGCGGCACAAGAAGCAGAGCAGCAATGGCGGAAACCACAAAGATTCTTCGCTGGGCGGAGAGGCATACAAGCGCTCTGTCGGCAATATTCATTCCGGGAGTGGACAACTGGGAAGCAGACTTCCTCAGCAGACATGACCTGAATCCAGGAGAGTGGAGCCTCCATCAGGAGGTCTTCACGCTGCTAACAAATCGATGGGGGGTTCCCCATATAGACATGATGGCGTCTCGCCTCAACAAGAAACTTCCGAGGTATTGTTCCTGGTCCAGGGACCCTCAGGCAGACGCGGTGGATGCACTGACAACACCCTGGGTGTTCCCCTCAGTGTATGTGTTCCCTCCGGTTCCTCTCATCCCAAAGGTGCTGAGGCTTCTAAAAAGAACAAGCATACCGGCGATCCTTGTGGTCCCGGACTGGCCAAGGAGAACTTGGTACCCGGATCTTCTGACGTTACTGGTCGACGATCCCTGGCCTCTTCCTCTGCACGAGGACCTGCTGCGGCAGGGGCCGTTCGTCTATCAAGACTTACAGCGGCTACATTTGACGGCATGGCGGTTGAACGCCAGATTTTAGCCCAAAAGGGTATTCCCAGTGAAGTCATACCTACTCTTATCCTTGCCAGGAAGGGTGTGTCGTCGAAGCACTATCACCGTATTTGGAGGAAATATATTTCCTGGTGCGAGTCCAAGAAAGCTCCTGTGGAGATATTTGACCTTGGACGTTTTTCTCCATTTTCTACAAAATGGTGTGGATGCGGGCCTTAAATTGGGCTCCATTAAAAGTGCAGATTTCTGCTTTGTCCATTTTCTTTCAGAAACAATTGGCCTCACTTCCTGAGGTGCAGACCTTTGTGAAAGGGGTGTTGCATATCCAACCTCCTTTTGTGCCCCCTGTGGCACCTTGGGACCTTAACGTGGTGTTATCGTTCCTTCAGTCACATTGGTTTGAACCTTTACGTAAAGTGGAGTTGAAATTCCTCACTTGGAAGGTTGTCATTTTATTGGCATTGGCATCCGCTAGGCGAGTGTCAGAGTTGGCGGCCTTGTCTCACAAGAGCCCTTATTTGATCTCCCATGAAGATCGTGCTGAGTTAAGAACTCGGCAACAATTTCTGCCAAAGGTGGTTTCCTCTTTTCATATTAACCAACCTATTGTGGTGCCAGTGGCTACTGGCGCTTTGGCTGAGGATAAGTCTCTGGATATGGTCAGAGCTTTGAAAATCTATGTAGCCAGAACGGCTCCATTGAGGAAAACAGAGGTTCTGTTTATTTTATACGCTCCCAATAAGATTGGATGTCCTGCTTCCAAGCAGACCATTGTCCGCTGGATTTGTCAAATAATTCAGCAGGCTCATTCCAAGGCAGGCTTGCTGTTACCGAAATCGGTGAATGCCCATTCCACTAGGAAGGTGGGCTCCTCCTGGGCGGCTGCCCGGGGTGTCTCGGCATTGCAACTTTGCCGAGCTGCTACTTGGTCGGGGTCAAACATGTTTGCTAAGTTTTACAAGTTTGATACCTTGGCCGATGAAGACCTTAGTTTTGGTCTATCGGTGCTGCAGAGTCATCCGCACTCTCCCGCCCCTTTTTAGAGCTTTGGTATAATCCCCATGGTTCTTTGAGCGTCCCAACATCCTCTAGAACGAAATAGAAAATAGGATTTTGAATACCTACCGGTAAATCCTTTTCTATGAGTCCGTAGAGGATGTTTGGCGCCCGTCCCAGTGCGTACTGTATCTGCAGTGTAGTTCTGGTTAAACACAGTTGGTGTTATGTTTTTTTTTTCCAGCTTCTTGCTGAATCTTGTTCATGTCCGTTGACATGTGTTCAGTTATCTGCCATGTTGTACGGCATGCTTATGGCGTGAGCTGGTGTTGTGCTCACCTTTGTTGTTAAATCCTTTCCTCGAAATGTCCGTCTCGCCGGGCACAGTTCCAAACTGAGTCTGGTGGGGGATATAGAGGGAGGAGCCAGGTCACGCCCCTTTGAAAGTCTTAAAGTGCCCATGTCTCCTGCGGATCCCGTCTATACTCCCATGGTTCTTTGAGCGGCCCAACATCCTCTACGGACTCATAGAAAAGGATTTACCAGTAGGTATTCAAAATCCTATTATATATTTTAGAAACGAATAATCAAAATACATATATATAAAAACGAGTCTAGTACTCAAGGACAGTCATGTGATTTGATTTAAAAGGATATATTGATTTTCTCATAAGAAGCATAAAAAACATGAAAACATCCATAGCCTATAATCAATATTCAATTAAAACCTGTGGTAATGGATCCTGAAACTTGAAAACATGCGCTTTTTTAAGAGTCCTATTTTACCCTGTGTATCAGATCCAATACAATGTAACACAGTCCTTGCTGCAGAGGCTCTTCAGAAAGAAAGTTCCGTCAGTCACAGCTGTGCACAGCTAATTGATACTTTTGCATGCATGTATTTTGTAACTCACTGTGGCTTTCCAAACAAATTACTTTCATCTACTCGTTCCCCCTGGTTCCAAACATAGACAGCTTAATCCCTTCACTTCTTTGCTGTTGTTAATCAATTGGCGACATTTGATTTTTACCGGGATTAGTGGTTTGCTGTTGGTTCCAATGTCACTGGGGTCCATGGTTGTTCTCAGTCAAGGTGGTGGATGGGCTTCTCACTGTGTGTAACGTGTTTCTCCGCCTTTATAGTCTCTGTCGGCGGCTTCCTCAGACACAAAACCACTCTTTCGTGTTTTGGTTTTGGATCAGGATGACTTTTGAAAAAACATAAAAACAGCTAAAATCACAGAATTTGGGGGTAATTTTGCTCCTACGGTATTATTAACCTCAGTAACATCCATTTTCACTCATTTCCAGTCTATTCTGAACACCTCACACCTCACAATATTGTTTTTAGGCCAAAAGGTTGCACCGAGGTGGCTGTATGACTAAGCTAAGCAACACATGTGTGCGGCACAAACATCTGGCCCATCTAGGAGTGGCACTGCAGTTGCAGACAGGATGGCACTTAAAAAACTAGGCCCCAAATAGCACATCATGCAAAGACGTAAAAGAGGTGCAATGAGGTAGCTGTATGACTAAACTAAGGCACACAAGTGTGCGGCACAAACACCTGGCCCATCTAGGAGTGGCACTGCAGTTGCAGACAGGATGGCACTTAAAAAAACTAGGCCCCAAACAGCACATCATGCAAAGAAGTAAAAGAGGTGCAATGAGGTAGCTCTATGACTAAACTAAGGCACACAAGTGTGTGGCACAAACACCTGGCCCATCTAGGTGTGGCACTGCAGTGGCAGACAGGATGGCACTTAAAAACTAGGCTCCAAACAGCACATGATGCAAAGAAGAAAAAGAGGTGGAAGATGGAATTGTCCTTGGGACCTCCCATCCACCCTTATGTTGTATAAATAGGCCAGGCACACTTTAACAAACCAATCATTTCAGTGACAGGGTCTGCCACATGAGTGTGGCTGAAATGACTGGTTTGTTTGGGCCCCCACCAAAAAAAGAAGCAATCAATCTCTCCTTGCACAAACTGGCTCTACAGAGGCAAGATGTCGACCTCATCCTCCGATTCCTCACCATTTTCACTGTGTACATCCTCCTTCTCACAGAGTATTAATACGTCCCCACTGGAATCCACCATCACAGGTCCCTGTGTACTTTCTGGAGGCAATTGCTGGTCAAGGTCTTCCCGGAGGAATTTATCATTCATTTTGATGAACATCATCTTCTCCAAATTTTGTAGAAGTAACTTCCTACGCCGATCGCTGACAAGGTTACCGGCTGCACTAAACACTCTTTCAGAGTACACACTGGAGGGGGAGCAACTTAGGTAAAATAAAGCCAGTTTGTGCAAGGGCATCCAAATTGCCTCTTTTTCCTGCCAGTATACGTACGGACTGTCTGACATGCCTACTTGGATGCTGTCACTCATATAATCCTCCACCATTCTTTCAGTGGTGACAGAATCATATGCAGGGACAGTAGACATGTCAGTAATCGTTGGCAGGTCCTTCAGTCCGGACCAGACGTCAGCATTCGCTCCTGACTGCCCTGCATCACCACCAGTGGGTGGGCTAGGAAATCTTATCCTTTTCCTCACAGCCCCAGTTGCGGGAGAAAATGAAGGAGGAGCTGTTGATGGGTCATGTTCCGCTTGAGTTGACAATTGTCTCACCAGCAGGTCTTTAAACCTCTGCAGACTTGTGTCTGCCGGAAAGAGAGATACAACCTAGGCTTTAAACCTAGGATCGAGCACGGTGGCCAAAATGTAGTGCTCTGATTTAAACAGATTGACCACCCTTGAATCCTGGCAAAGCGAATGAAGGGCTCCATCCACAAGTCCCACATACTTTGCGGAATCGCTCCATCTTAGCTCCTCCTTCAATTTCTCCAGCTGCTTCTGCAATAGCCTGATGAGGGGAATGACCTGACTCAAGCTGGCAGTGTCTGAACTAACTTCACGTGTGGCAAGTTTGAAGGGTTGCAGAACCTTGCACAAGACGGAAATTATTCTCCACTGTGCTTGAGTCAAGTGCATTCCCCCTCTTTTGCCTATATCGTAGGTGGATGTATAGACTTGAATGGCCTTTTGCTGCTCCTCCATCCTCTGAAGAATTTAGAGTGTTGAATTTCACCTCATTACCACCTCTTGCTTCAGGTGATGGCACGGCAGGTTCAGGTGTGTTTGATTGCGCTCCAGTTTTCGTCACGTGGTGGCTGAATGCCGAAAGTGGCCCGCAATTTTTCGGGCCACCGACAGCATCTCTTGCACGCCCCTGTCATTTTTTAAAGAAATTCTGCACCACCAAATTAATTGTATGTGCAAAACATGGGACTTGCCGGAATTTGCCCAGATGTAATGCACGCACAATATTGGTGGCGTTGTCCGATGTCACAAATCCCCAGGAGAGTCTAATTGGGGTAAGCCATTCTGCAATGATGTCCCTCAGTTTCCGTAAGAGGTTGTCAGCGGGGTGCATTTGGAAATTTGCATTTGCATTTGCATATGGAAAGCGGTGATACATTGCATAGCCTGCCTAGGAACGAATTGGCGTTTGCAAGATGCTGCTCCTGGTGCCGCTGCTGTGGAAGGCCATACATCTAACTAAAAAGGTATAAATCTGCACAGGATATGGTATATGCAATATTCATTATTTAACCAACATCAAGCCTATCGAAAAAACAATAAATTCAGCAATAGGTTGGTGGTGCTCCCAGAGAATAGTTCTGTAAACTATGAAAAGGGTGTAGTCTTTTGAGAGAGCAAAAGACAAGAGCAACTATGTATCTTTTCCAGGGCACACTTATGAAAGATGAAAATATGAATATATTAATATTTAACTTTTATTAGGATATACTTAAAAAGAGAGGGAGAAGGCAAACTTTAACGTATATATAATAGTTGCACAAATGCTACAATTATCAGGCGAAGAAATAGGTAAATAGGTGAAAATATGGGTATTACCTTAAGAGAAATTCCTTTGTTTCCCTATAATGGGAAATATTTGTGGAAATAAAGTGGCTCAATTAGGCTCAGCTATATCGTGTCAGAAAGTCACAATTTAATATGAAGGGGAATTGGATATCTGGGTCTGTGCAAAAAACTGGATAAACAGAATTCGATTAGTGTGGAGACCACCAGGGAATACTAGGTACCGTAGGTATTTTATACCCTCACACTAATCAAATTCTGTTTATCCAGTTTGTTGCACAGACCCAGATATCCAATTCCCCTTCATATTAAATTATGACTTTCTGACACGACATAGCTGAGCCTAATTGAGCCACTTTATTCCCACAAATATTTCCCATTAAAGGGAAACAAAGGAATTTCTCTTAAGGGAATACACATATTTTCGCCTATTTACCTATTTCTTCGCCTGATAATTGTAGCATTTGTGCATCTATTATGTATACATTAATGTTTGCCTTCTCCCTATCTTTTTAAGTATATCCTAATAAAAGTTAAATATTAATATATTCATATTTTCATCTTTCATAAGTGTGCCCTGGAAAAGATACATAGTTGCTCTTGTCTATTGCTCTCTCAAAAGACTACACCCTTTTCAAGGCCATACATCTACCCAGTGGGCTGTCACAGTCATATAGTAATTAGTCTGCCCTGTTCCACTTGTCCACATGTCCGTGGTTAAGTGGACAGTGGGTACAACTGCATTTTGTAGGACACTGAGGACACGTTTTCTGACGTCTCTGTACATTCTCGGTATCGCCTGTCTAGTGAAGTGGAACCTAGATGGGATTTGATACCGGGGACACAGTACCTTAAACAATTCTCTAAGTCCCACTGAACTAATGGCGGATACCGGACGCACGTCTAACACCAACATAACTGTCAAGACCTCAGTTATCCGCTTTGCAACAGAATGACTGCTGTCATAGTACATCTTCCACACAAAGAACCGTTGGACAGTCAATTGCTTAGTTGAAGAAGTACAAGTGGTCTTCCGACTTTCCCTCTGGGATGACGATCGACTCCCAGCAGCAACAACAGCAGCGGCAGCAACAGCAGGTGTACCACTCAAGAATCCTCTGGAGGAATCTCGGTTAGGAGAGGACTCCTCAGTCTTGCCAGTGACATGGCCTGCAGGACCACTGACGTCCCTGACTGAGGAGGAAGTTGACGTTGAGGAAGTTGGTGGTGTGGCTTGCAGGAGCTTGGGTACAAGAGGAAGAAGAGATTTAGTTGTCAGTGGACTGCTTACACTCTTACCCAAAGTTTCACAACTTGACACTGACTTCTGATGAATGCGCAGCAGGTGACGTATAAGGGAAGATGTTCCTAGGTGGTTAAAATCCTTACCCCTACTTATTACAGATTGTCAGAGGCAACACACAGCTTGACACCTGTTGTCCGGATTTGTGGAGAAATAATTCTACACCGAAAAGGTGACTTTTTTGGTATTTTGCCCAGGCATCACAATGGGCTTCTTCATCGCATGGACAACAGGTGTCTCCCCCGGTGCCTGATTTAAACAAACCACATCACCATGAGAATCCTCATCATCAACTTCCTCCTCTGCGCCAGCAACACCCATATGCTCATCCTTGTGTACTTCAACAGTGACATCTTCAATTTGAATATCAGAAACTGGACTGTGGGTGCTCCTTCCAGCACTTGCAGGGGGCGTGTTGCGGTACTGCCGTATATGTCCAGCGGTACTGATGTATAAATCAAGTGATCCTGCCATATAATTCCAGTGGTACTGGCATATAAGTCCATTGATCCTGCCGTATAATTCCAGTGACCCTGCCGTATAATTGCAGTGATCCTGCCATATAAATCCAGTGATCCTGCCGTATAATTCCAGTGGTACTGGCGTATAATTGCAGTGATCCTGCCGTATAATTGCAATGTTCCTGCTGTATAAGCAGGCATGGCTGGGCGTTCGCTGGGCAGGTGTATGACGTAAAATCCGGACACGAATAGGCTGAAGTGATCGCAAGCACTGAGTAGGTTCAGAACTACTCTGAAACTGCTCAAACTTTTTTTGCAGAGCTCGGCTGCACAAGCGTTCGCACTTCTGCTAAGCTAAAATACACTCCCCAGTGGGCGGCGGCATAGCGTTTGCACGGCTGCTAAAACTAGCTAGCGAGCGATCAACTCGGAATGACCCTCATTGTTATATAACTCCAGAAAAATAATGGAGAACAAAAATTTGGAGGATAACATAGGAAAAGATCAAGAACCATTTCCTCCTAGTGCTGAAGCTGCTGCCACTAGTCATGACATAGACTATGAAATCCCATCAACGTCACCTCCCATTTATGCGGCAGGATCACTGGATTTATATGGCAGTACCGCTGGACATATATGGCAGTATCAATGGACATACGGCAGGATCACTGGACATATACGGCAGTACCACTGGAATTATACGGCAGTATCACTGTCTTTATACGCCAGCACCACTGGAATTATACGGCAGGTTCACTGGATTTATATGGCAGGATCACTGGAATTATACGGCAGTACCACTGGACATATACGGCAGTATCAATGGACATATACGGCAGGATCACTGGACATATACGGCAGTACCACTGGAATTATACAGCAGGATAACTGGACTTATACGCCAGCACCAGTGGAATTATATGGCAGGATCACTGGATTTATATGGCAGGATCACTGGAATAATACAGCAGGATCGCTGGAATAATACGGAAGGATCACTGGATTTATACGTCAGGATCACTGCAATTATATGGCAGGATCACTGGAATTATATGACAGGATCACTGGATTTATACGCCAGTACCAATGGAATTATACGGCAGGATCACCTGAATTATACGACAGGATCACTGGATTTATACTGAGGATCACTGCAATTATATGACAGGATCACTGAAATTATACGGCAGGATCACTGAATTTATACGCCAGTACCACTGGAATTTTACGGCAGGATCACTGGAATTATACGGCAGGATCACTGCAATTATACGACAGGATCACTGCAATTATACGCCAGTACCAATGGAATTACACGGCAGGATCACTGGACTTATATGGCAGGATCACTGGACTTATACGCCAGGATCACAGGAATTATACGGCAGGATCACTGGAATTATACGGCAGGTTGACTGGATTTATACACCAGTACCACTGGAATTATACGGCAGGATCACTGGATTTATATGGCAAGATCACTTCAATTATACGGCAGGATCACTGGACTTATACGCCAGTAGCACTGGAATTATACGGCAGTATCATTGGAATTATACGGCAGGATCACTGGACTTATACGGCAGTACCGCTGGACATATACGGCAGTATCGATGTACATATACGGCAGTACCACTGGATATATTCGGCAGCACAGGGACACCACCACTGGACTGATGCAGGACAACACAGCACCACTGCAATGGACTGGACTTATACAGCAGCACTGGCCATATGGCAGCAGAGGACACCACCACTTGGACTGGACTGATGCAGCACAACACACCACCACTGGACTGATGCAGGACAACACAGCACCACTGGACTGGACTTATACTGCAGCACTGGCCATATGGCAGCAGAGGACACCTCCACTTGGACTGGACTGATGCAGCACAAGACACTACCACTGTACTGATGCAGGACAACACAGCACCACTGCAATGGACTGGACTTATACAGCAGTACTGGACGTCACATGCAGACGCTCCGAAAACAAATATGTCCACCGACCGCCTGACAGCACACAGGGGTTAATCTTAGATCCAATGCCTCTGCAATCTGATTGCAGATGCATCGGAGGGCGGCCTCACACATGCTGGCGAGCGTTGCCCTGTGCTGGGTGGCCCCAGCATGTGTGGAGATGAACGCAGATCTGGATGCATATCCAGCAATCTGCGTTCATCTCTGAATAACTCCCTTTGTTTCATAGCTATTTACAATTAGGACATTCTCGCAAAAACATTTCCATAATGTATTTCTTATTGTTATTTGAGGAAGGCATGGGCCATTGACGTTTCTATCATAGGTGCAGGGGGGCCCACAACTCGCACACTGCACCCATGCTGTGTTAATACTTACCTCTCCGGAGTCTCACAACTATCGCTGAAGCTGCAGCAGCCACGGCAAAAATCAGTCCCAAAATGGCTGCCATGAGCACTAGGAAATGTCATGTTTCCGGATACTTGCGCATGCGCAGTAGACTCCGGCACATTGCCGAAGCCTATGGTACTGTGGAAAAGAGGGGGCCACCCAAGGTCTGCCCAAGGGCCCACTCCTCTCTTAAAATGCCACTGGCATGGGTGTTAATAATTTGGTGATGGTGGCTACGTTTTCCATTGCCAAACGATGGATCACTCCATGAGTCC
Source organism: Pseudophryne corroboree (assembly GCF_028390025.1). NCBI lineage: Eukaryota > Metazoa > Chordata > Amphibia > Anura > Myobatrachidae > Pseudophryne > Pseudophryne corroboree. The sequence continues at coordinate 462,973,581 of NC_086445.1, read as the reverse complement.
CGACTCCCGACCATAAGAAGTTGGAGTGCTCTTGTTAAGTCCACAGTTGTCCATGAATCTTTCCTCTAAAACAGATGACAGTTCCCTCTTAAATTTGATCAGGTTTGGCCTTTATTGGAAAAATCTGAATATGTATTGGAAGAGGAGCTGTCTACTGTGTAGGTTTTGGGTATGTCCCACAGGTACCTCTGTAGTCTGTACAGATATCAGTTGCTTTATTGATGATAAGTGGTATGGGGAGACAATTACGTTGCCAACTGTTGGGATCCCAGCGATCAGGATGCCGACGCCAGAATCCCGACACCCGGGGAAACACCTGGAAAATTAGAAAAAACTGTGGATGCTAATTTTTACACAGATATACAATACAAGCGTGTATTTGCAGGAATCAAACCCTAGCTCATTGGCATGGCGTAGTGGTATCAGCGATGGTTGCCAAGAGAGATATGGAGACAGGTGACTGACACATGCAGTGACATATTGTAATTTGTATGTAATATTTTTTTTTCTTTTAGTGAGCTGTGTAGAACTCTGAACTGTGCTTTTTTTTGTGTACGTTGGAGACGCTGAGCCAATCTTTTTTCAGTGTTTAAATTTCTACTTAATGTAGGGATCATTTTATACAGCATACCAGGGAAACTTTCGGTTGTAAGGTATGCTGTCCCTGGGTGCCTGCCATTTCGGTAATTTTGTACTCCGCCCTGCAGTATTAATGTATTAAAACAGAACTACAATACTATATTTAATGTGCACCGGTCCGCTTGTCAGAGCTTGCTACGTTGTTCAGTATTACATAGTGCCATATCCATCCACTGTTATTCAGCACTGTACTGTAGTTTTTATTAGTGGAACAATCGCCACCCAGTGGTGAAACTCTGTATTGCATGCTGTGGATCCTCTTGTGCCTTATCACGCCTTTATTATTATTATTATTATTTATTTATTATTTATTACCAGTTATTTATATAGCACACACATATTCCGCAGCGCTGTACAGAGAATATTTGCCCATTCACATCAGTCCCTGCCCCAGTGGAGCTTACAATCTATATTCCCTATCACATGTACACACAGACACATTCACGCTAGGGTTAATTTTGCTGGGAGTCAATTGACCTACCAGTATATTTTTGGATTGTGGGAAGAAACCGGAGTACCCGGAGGAAACCCACGCAAGTACGGGGAGAATATACAAACGCTGCACAGTTATTATTATCCTTTATTTATATGGCGCCACAAGGGTTCCGCAGCACCCAATTACAGAGTACATAAATAATCAAACATAAATAATCAAACAGGAAAACAGCAACTTACAGTTGATGACAGTATAGGACAAGTACAGGGTAAATAAACAGTTACATCAGCAGATGACACTGGAATAAGTATCAGGTGGCAGAAGACTGCTGGATGTGGTACAGTTGATTATTAAAGTAAGAAAAGGATAAGCACATGAGGGAAGAGAGCCCTGCTTGTGAGAGCTTACAATCTAAAAGGGAGGGGTAGACAGACAGGGGTGACACAGATGGGGTACATAGAGAATGCGGAACAGAGGGTTAGGATGAGATTTGGCTGGGTTTGGTGAAGAAGTGGGTCTTAAGAGCCCGTTTGAAGTTTTGTAGAGAGGTGGAGAGTCTGAGGGGGAGAGGTAGGGAATTCCAGAGAAGTGGAGCAGCATGTGAAAAATCTTGAAGGTAGGAGTGAGAGGAAGAAATCTGTAGGCAGGAGAGTCGTCATGCATTAGCAGAGCGAAGAGGACAGGTGGGAGTGTAAAGGGAGATAAGATCAGAGATGTAGATGGGAGGGGAGTGGGTGAGGGCTTTGTAAGCAAGTGTGAGAAGCTTGAAATGGATTCTGAAAGTGAAGGGGAGCCAGTGAAGGTCTAGTAAGAGAGGAGAGGTAGACGTAGTTCGTTTGGTGAGGAAAATGAGCCGGGCAGCAGCATTGAGGATAGATTGGAGTGGAAAGAGGTGTTTGTCAGGAATCCCAGTCAGGAGGAGATTACAGTAGTCTAGTCTGGAGATGACCAGTGAGTGGATAAGAGTCTTAGTAGCATCCTGGGTCAGAAAGGGTCTGATCCTGGAAATATTTTTTAGATAAAAACGGCAGGTTTGTGAGAAGTGCTGAATGTGTGGTTTGAAGGAGAAGGAGGAGTCAAGGATTACTCCAAGACAGCGCACTTGGGGGCTAGAGGAGATAGTAGTGCCATCAATAGATAGTGAGATTGTGGGAGGTGAGGTTATGCGGGAGGGAGGGAAGATGATCAGCTCGGTCTTAGACATGTTAAGTTTAAGAAAGTGCTGGGACATCCAAGAAGAGGTAGCAGAGAGACAGTTGGAGATACGAGTGAGGAGAGCAGGGGAGAGGTCTGGAGAGGAAAGATAGATTTGGGTGTCATCAGCATAGAGATGATATTGGAAACCAAAAGAACTAATGAGCTTACCTAGTGAGGACGTATAGAGAGAGAAGAGAAGAGGACCAAGGACAGAACCTTGGGGTACACCTACAGTTAGTGGAAGTGAGGGGGAGGTGGAGTCATGTGAGGAGACAGAGAATGAACGGTCAGAGAGGTAGGAAGAAAGCCAAGAGAGGGCAGTGTCACGCAGACTAATGGAGTGAAGGATTTGCAGTAGGAGAGGATGGTCCACAGTGTCAAAAGCAGCAGAGAGATCAAGTAGAATAAGTAGAGAGTAGTGTCCCTTAGATTTAGCAGCATGGAGGTCGTTGCATACTTTTGTAAGGGCAGTTTCAGTGGAGTGTAGAGGACGGAAGCCAGACTGGATTGTGTCAAGCAGTGAGTGTGAGGAAAGAAAGGAAGTAAGGTGATTGTAGACAATACGCTCAAGGAGTTTGGAGGCAAAAGGGAGGAGAGAGATGGGTCGGTAGTTGGAGAGAGTGTTTGGATCAAGGGTAGGTTTTTTAAGAATAGGAGAGATGAGTGCATGCTTGAAGGCAGAGGGGACAGTGTCTGATGAGAGGGAGAGATTGAGAAGGTGGAAAAGATGTGAACAAGCAGAAGGAGAGAGGTAGTGGAGAAGGCAGGGGGGGGGGGGGGTAGGGTCAAGTGGGGAGGTGGTGAGGGGACAGGAATGAATGAGGACCATGACTTCCTCTCCAGATGCATGGGAGAAAGATGTCAGAGTTGGTGGGAGGGATGGGGAGGAGTGGTAAGGGATGGAAGAGAGCTGGTTACTGATGGTCTGGTGAGATGTGAAGTCCTTACGTATGGAGTCAATTTTGGATGTGAAGTAAGTGGCAAAGTCAAGAGCAGAGAGTGAGGAAGGGAGACAAGGTGGAGGTGGGCTGAGGAGTGAGTTGAGAGTGGCAAAGAGGCCATGACACATGATTAGGTAGACACTGAGTGATGTGGGGAGTATAAGAAAGCCTTGACACAGTGTTTAGTAGGTAGATAGGTTGAGGGAAAGTGGAAGCAGTGTCTGCTCAATGGGTGTAGATTTAGTATGAAATGAATCAGAAGCGTAGATAAAGTGGGTGTTGAAATGTATTTGGACAGTAAGAAATGAAAAGATTGTGAGGTTTAAGAAGCAATGGTAATTCTGTAAGATTTTTTAAGTGTTTGTAGGTAAGATTGCATTGGAGCAGCTGTGCATTAAAAACAAAATTACAATAATACAGATACAAGCATTTGTTGGTGAAATGGATGGTTTATGAAATGTCCAAGTAAGGTAGTTCCGTGCTATTTAATCAGATGCAACAATCTGGAGGTGAGTGATCTGAAGAGTAAGTGACTCACATTTGTTATTAGTTCCTCTGTTTTCTTTGTTTTGTTAGATTGGTGTGCTTCTGTTTTCCTTCTTTTTCACTTCGAATGAACGCTGATGGAACGCTGCTGTTATGTGTCAATTTTATCACGCTTTGATAAAAATGCACGCTTCGAAAATAAATGCACAGCCTTACTTCATCTACCTGTGCTATTTGTATGGCGTGACTAGGACGCCTGTATGGTGCAGGTGCAGCAGCAGCAAGATGAGCATGGCTACATCTGTAGAGGGCTTTTCACATATATTATATGCCAATGTCCATATACTTGTGCACTATAAAAAAATGTATCTGTACTGACTGACTGTATATTTAAAGATGAATTGATTGATTAGACTTTATGGCAATGCAATCAGCAATACTTGGATTCCTTTGTGGAGGAATTAATACTGGCTACATGACTGATACCCCTTTCACACCGAAATCACGAGTCTGATTCAGGATTTTTGAAAACAATTTCAAGGTGTGTTCCATCCTCTTCACACCAAAGCTTGGATCTGAGTTATTCCCATGTTGACGCCCTATCACACTGGACCTGTGCCTCCCACCGTCTGCACTGCCACTGACTCCTTCTGCTGCTGGGTGAGTTACCAGCCGCCTGTTTTAGCGGATGATAGCCAAATAGCAGTTTTTAAAACATAACCCAGGTCAAATAACCTTTCATACTGCCGCTTATCCAAGTTGGACCAGGGTAGAATTCCCAGGGCACACAACCAGGGTTGACCCTGTCACACCAAGACAGGACCCGGTTGTCCCGTCAAAATCCCAGGTAAATGGCTTAGTGTAAAAAGAGTATGAGTCAGCTGACTTTGGAGCTGGTCCATTATATTGCCTACTTTTCCTGAGGAGCTACAGACTGCTACAGATATCGAGGTTGTAATATCATGATGGCTGAGTTGCAAAGCATGTTGTTATCTAGTTCCGTCTCTACACTATCACTTATACCCCTTTTTCATCAGAATCCTGGGTCCGACTCGGTTTTACGGCCGCGATTCCAACTTGGGTCAGACCTTGTTTACACTGCATCTTGGACCCGGGTTTTATATTGGGTCAGCCCCGTTTATACTGAACCCATGTCTGCCCTGCATGTCACTCAACAGATACACCCTTGAGTCAAAACTCTGCATACACAGCCAATCAGCAGCTTTCAAGAATAAACCGTGTCGCACCATGCACACAGCACAGTTACTGTTAGTCATTCCCATGTCCGACCCTGGTAGCTACTAGGGTCGGATTCCCATGTTACTGGACCAGGGTTATTTTTCAAGGACTCTTTTACACCAAACTCTGACCTGGATAGACCTGGAAATAACCTGTGTTATTGCAGCAGTTTAAAAGAGGTATTACACGTACAGATGAGCGATGAGTGTGGCTACATCTGTGCTAATCGACCACTCTCAGAACGCCTAGCCATGCCGAGTTGTAGCCTACATTTGTAGATCCATAGTATTCCCATATTCTAGCTACTAATACTGAATATATTTCTTCTGTGTGGACTTAACAGAATCATTTGTTTCCTTCCTGCCTTTATCCTTCCCCCAGCATATCTATCTGGTTGGCTGCAAAATTTGTAGTACAAATGTACCCCATGATCCTGCAAAAGAAAAGGAATAACCTAGCGGCGGCAAGTAAAAGCCTGAATCGTTGGGTTTTTCTAAATCAAGCCCACAATTGAATATGCCTCATAGTAACATGCGCACTTGTTTACAGTCTAGCAGCTCAATGGAGAACATGTAGTGGGCAGTATGGATTGTGTAATGGTTAGCATTACTGCCGCACAGCACTGAGGTCATGGGTTCAAATCCCACCATGGCCCTAACTGTGTGGAGTTTGTATATTCTCCCCGTACTTGCATGCATTTCCTCCGGGTAATCCGGTTTCCTCCCACAATCCAAAAATATACTGGTAGGTTAATTGGCTCCCAACAAAAATTAACCCTAGCATGAATGTGTGTGCGTGTACTGTACATGTGGTAGGGAATATAGATTGTAAGCTCCAATGTGGCAGGGACTAATGTAAATGGGCAAATATTCTCTGTAAAGCGCTGCGGAATATGTGTGCGCTATATAAATAACTGGTAATAATAATAATAATAATAATAATAATAATGATATGTAGTAGATGCTATAGAGCAGTGTTTTTCAACCACTGTGCCGTGGCACACTAGTATGCCCTGGGCAGTCTCCAGGTGTGCCGCCATAGAAGCAGAGCAAGGCCCGCCAGTGATTTGCCGCTACTGAGCCCTTGGGACGATCAATACTGGTGGGTTTAGTGGTTGCAGAGTCAGTTCTAATTTTGGCCCCGGGCAGTGTTGGGCTCTTCTGGCTTTCTCAGATGTGGCTCAGGCGTTACCTATGGAGAAGCTGCGACATGACATCCTAGGACACGCAACTGCACTATGTATTTACATTATATTTGAGTGTGCCTTGGCAATATTTAGATCTTGTTCATTGTGCCACGAGTTGTAAAAGGTTGAAAATCTCTGCTAAAGAGTATTATGAACGTAAATGGAGACCCTGGCACATGAAAGCCTGCATGACGCAAGCTGTGCTAATCAAGGAAGGACAATGGTTTCCAATTGACTGGTATCCGAATGACATGTCTTCCAAAATGAGATCACTGACAGACAGTAAATTATGTTACTATTTCCATTATGATCTTATCTTCATACAGTGGGGTAAATTTACTAAGGTCCCGATTTTGACCGAGATGCCGTTTTTTCATCAAAGTGTCATCTCGGTAATTTACTAAACTCAAATCACGGCAGTGATGAGGGCATTCGTAATATTTGGAAGTCCTAGGAAAAAAATCACGAATGAATACACCATCGGTCAAAACGCGGCTGTTTAAGTATGAATCTCGGTCATTTACTAAGAAGTGCAAAGCAAAACAAAACAAAACACTGCCGTGAAAAATTACAACTCGTAAAAAAGTGCTTAAAAAAAACAGACCTGCTTTTTTTATTCGTGATTGGATAGGCATGCACGGATCCATGAGATCCGTGCATGTATATCAGTGGGAAGGGGTGGGAAAGTGATTATTTTTTCAAAAAAAATTGCGTGGGGTCCCCCCTCCTAAGCATAACCAGCCTCGGGCTCTTTGAGCCGATCCTGGTTGCAAAAATATGGGGGGGAAAATGACAGGGGTTCCCCCATATTTAAGCAACCAGCATCGGGCTCTGCGCCTGGTCCTGGTTCCAAAAATACGGGGGACAAAAAGAGTAGGGGTCCCCCATATTTCTAAAACCAGCACCGGGCTCCACTAGCTGGACAGATAATGCCACAGCCGGGGGTCACTTTTATATAGTGCCCTGCGGCCGTGGCATCAAAAATCCAACTAGTCACCCCCCCAGCCACCCAAGGGCCAGGGGTGAAGCCCGAGGCTGTCCCCCCCCATCCAATTGGCTGCGGATGGGGGGGCTGATAGCCTTTTGTGATAATGAAAAGATATTGTTTTTAGTAGCAGTACTACTAGGCCCAGCAAGCCTCCCCCGCATGCTGGTACTTGGAGAACCACAAGTACCAGCATGCGGCGGAAAAACGGGCCCGCTGGTACCTGTAGTACTACTACTAAAAAAATACCCAAAAAAAGACAAGACACACACACCTTGAAAGTAAAGATTTATTACATACATGCACACAAACATATACACATACTTACCTTATGTTCACACGCAGGTCGGTCCTCTTCTCCAGTAGAATCCAAGGGGTACCTGTTGAATAAATTACACTCACCAGATCCAGGGTCCCAGGCTCCTCGTCGCATCCATGTGTAATCCACGTACTTGAATAAAATAACAAAACGGATACCCGAGCCACGAACTAAAAGGGGCCCCATGTTTTCACATGGGACTCCTTTCCCCGAATGCCAGAAACCCACTCTGACTGATGTCTAAGTGGGTTTCTTCAGCCAATCAGGGAGCGCCACGTTGTAGCACTCTCCTGATCGGCTGTGTGCTCCTGTCCTGACTGACAGGCGGCACACGGCAGTGTTACAATGTAGCGCCTATGCGCTCCATTGTAACCAATGGTGGGAACTTTCTGCCCTGCGGTTGACCTAAAGTGACGTCACCGCTGAGCAGAAAGTTCCCACCATGGATGCGACAAGGAGCCTGGGACCCTGGATCTGGTGAGTGTAATTTATTCAACAGGTACCCCTTGGATTCTACTGGAGAAGAGGACCGACCTGCGTGTGAACATAAGGTAAGTATGTGTATATGTTTGTGTGCATGTATGTAATAAATCTTTACTTTCAAGGTGTGTGTGTCTTGTCTTTTTTTGGGTATTTTTTTAGTAGTAGTACTACAGGTACCAGCGGGCCCGTTTTTCCGCCGCATGCTGGTACTTGTGGTTCTCCAAGTACCAGCATGCGGGGGAGGCTTGCTGGGCCTTGTAGTACTGCTACTAAAAACAATATCTTTTCATTATCACAAAAGGCTATCAGCCCCCCCATCCGCAGCCAATTGGATGGGGGGGGACAGCCTCGGGCTTCACCCCTGGCCCTTGGGTGGCTGGGGGGGGGGGCCCTTGATTGAAGGGGTCCCCACTCCCCCAGGGTACCCCGGCCAGGGGTGACTAGTTGGATTTTTGATGCCACGGCCGCAGGGCACTATATAAAAGTGACCCCCGGCTGTGGCATTATCTGTCCAGCTAGTGGAGCCCGGTGCTGGTTTTAAAAATACGGGGGACCCCTACTCTTTTTGTCCCCCGTATTTTTGGAACCAGGACCAGGCGCAGAGCCCGATGCTGGTTGCTTAAATATGGGGGAACCCCTGTCATTTTTTCCCCCATATTTTTGCAACCAGGATCGGCTCAAAGAGCCCGAGGCTGGTTATGCTTAGGAGAGGGGACCCCACGCAATTTTTTTTGGGGATTTTACAGTGTTTAATTTAAAAAAAAAAAAAAAAAATGAACCCCAGCACGGATCACACAGATCCGGCCGAGATTCATTGTAAAAAAAGTCGGCAGTGTTTTGCTAATCACTGCCGTAAAAATAAAAAAAAAAACACGAATGACATCGACATCGGAACAAAAGAAAAACCCGAATACGACAGCTTAGTAAATTAGTCGTAATAAATTCAAAAAGTTGCAGTTTTACACTTTCGATGTCATTCGTGATTGAACTTTGACCTGAAACGGGAAAATACGAATGTTAGTAAATTTACCCCAGTATGTCCATATTGGAGCCATCATTTAAAAGAAATGATTGCCACTTTAATACATCAGGTAGACTCACCAGAAATTTGCTGGATACCTGCATCACGCATTTTATTACACATGACAGGGCCATACCTAGGGGTGTGCGAGTAATGCCACTACACAGAGTGCATGGTTTTGTTGGCGGCACCATCCTGAGGATGCTCCGGACGGTTCCGTGCTTACTGGTGGTGGTGGCTCCACCCCTTCCGCATGACATCATGATATCCACTCAAGGGGAGGCACGGGGCGAAAGTGAGTGCTGTTACAGCGCTGACTCAGGAGGCAAACTTAAGTTACTTCTAAAATCAATTTTGGCACAAAGGCAGCCAATGAGGATCCAGCACTGATTTTCAGTTTATAGGTGTCATACATTATGTCTTCTGAAGCTCATAGACAGTTATGAAAGCTCATACTGTAGGCTGATGTTAGTATGTTGCTGAATTGAAACAAACAACTGGGGTACAAAGATAAATACTACTAAAATATAAATTTTAGGCATATCATATGTATTTATTAGTATTTTTTCAATAAATGCAATTAAAGGATCAACAACATAACAGGGCTCTGAAGCACCCTGTACCGACAACACCTCCTAAACACATGGGGCGGGATGCAATGAAGTCCGATTTGAGGCGGTCGAGCGGGATGCCGAACATGGACGTTTTTTTTCTTGAAGGGGCGATCATTTACAAGGCTAAACCAAGCTGTACTCCCGCTACCAGGAGATTTTCCAGTCGGTGGCCAGCGGTGGTAGCAGGTAGCATGCGTACGCGCGCTCCTCCTACCTTTGAATTCTATGGGGACCTGAACGCTGCAGGAGGCCACACTCTGCATTGCGGCAGCGCCAGGGTAAGCTGCTTCCCACAGCAACATTAAAAGTAAACACATCTATATAATAATGTTGTAAATGGTTGTGTCTGTACATACCGTAGACATTTTTTATTTTGGAGAAATGTACTCCTTGGGATTGTGTATGAACTATGCACATACACACAAAAAAAAATACATCAGAATTTTTGTTTGTCCGTTTCGGTGTAATGCTAAAAGTATGGGAAGAATTTGGATCATGTTTTCACTACTGTATAACACCTAGAAAGAAACTGTGGTATGTATTATCTTGATTTGACATCAGGAAGAGGAGCAATAAAGGAAAAACCGCTTGACCTTCGGCACGTGCAGTGTGCAGGCTCTTCGTATATAAATATAAAATTCTGACTATCTGTCTATCTATCTATAATATATACTCATATTGCACACCCCGAACGTAAACAGTTATACACACACACACACACACACACACACACACACACACACACACACACACACACACACACACACACACTGCTCAAAAAAATAAAGGGAACACTAAAATAACACATCCTAGATCTGAATGAATGAAATATTCTTATTCTTATTACATACTTTGTTCTTTACATAGTTGAACAAAATCACACAAAAATTATCGATGGAAATCAATTTATTAACCCATGGAGGTCTGGATTTGGAGTCACACTCAAAATTAAAGTGGAAAAACACACTACAGGCTGATCCAACTTTGATGTAATGTCCTTAAAACAAGTCAAAATGAGGCTCAGTAGTGTGTGTGGCCTCCACGTGCCTGTATGACCTCCCTACAACGCCTGGGCATGCTCCTGATGAGTTGGCGGATGGTCTCCTGAGGGATCTCCCCCCAGACCTGGACTAAAGCATCCGCCAACTCCTGGACAGTCTGTGGTGCAACGTGGCGTTGGTGGATGGAGCGAGACATGATGTCCCAGATGTGCTCAATTGGATTCAGGTCTGGGAAACGGGAGGGCCAGTCCATACCATCAATACTTTCGTCTTGCAGGAATTGCTGACACACTCCAGCCACATGAGGTCTAGCATTGTCTTGCATTAGGAGGAACCCAGGGCCAACCGCACCAGCATATGGTCTCACAAGGGGTCTGAGGATCTCATCTCGGTACCTAATGGCAGTCAGGCTACCTCTGGCGAGCACATGGAGGGCTGTGTGGCCCCCCAAAGAAATGCCACCCCACACCATTACTGACCCACTGCCAAACCGGTCTTGCTGGAGGATGTTGCAGGCAGCAGAATGTTCTCCTTGGCGTCTCCAGACTCTGTCACGTCTGTCACATGTGCTCAGTGAGAACCTGCTTTCATCTGTGAAGAGCACAGGGTGCCAGTGGCGAATTTGCCAATCTTGGTGTTCTCTGTAAGCACAACCCCCACCTGTGGACGTCGGGCCCTCATACCACCCTCATGGAGTCTGTTTCTGATGGTTTGAATAGACACATGCACATTTGTGGCTTGCTGGAGGTCATTTTGCAGGGCTCTGGCAGTGTTCCTCCTGTTCCTCCTTGCACAAAGGCAGAGGTAGCGGTCCTGCTGCTGGGTTGTTGCCCTCATACGGCCTCCTCCACGTCTCCTGATGTACTGGCCTGTCTCCTGGTAGCGCCTCCATGCTCTGGACACTACGCTGACAGACACAGCAAACCTTCTTGCCACAGCTCGCATTGATGTGCCATCCTGGATGAGCTGCACTACCTGAGCCACTTGTGTGGGTTGTTGACTCCGTCTCATACTACCACTAGAGTGAAAGCACCGCCAGCTTTCAAAAGTGACCAAAACATCAGCCAGAAAGCATAGGAGCTGAGAAGTGGTATGTGGTCACCACCTGCAAATGACCCTGATCAAAAGTTTACATACCCTGGAGATTTTGGCCTGATAACATGCACACAAGTTGACACAAATGGGTTTGAATGGCTACTAAAGGTAACCATCCTCTCCTGTGATCTGTTTGCTTGTAATCAGTGTGTGTGTATAAAAGGTCAGTGAGTTTCTGGACTCCTGAAAGACCCTTGCATCTTTCATCCAGTGCTGCACTGACGTGTCTGGATTCTGAGTCATGGGGAAAGCAAAAGAATTGTCAAAGGATCTGCGGGAAAAGGTAATTGAACTGTATAAAACAGGAAAGGGATATAAAAAGATATCCTAGCAATTGAGAATGCCAATCAGCAGTGTTCAAACTCTAATTAAGAAGTGGAAAATGAGGGATTCTGTGGAAAGCAAATCACGGTCAGGTAGACCAACAAAAATTTCAGCCATAACTGCCAGGACAATTGTTTGGGATGCAAAGAAAAATCCACAAATAACTTCAGCTGAAATACAGGACTCTCTGAAAAAAAGTGGTGTGGTTGTTTCAAGATGCACAATAAGGAGGCATTTGAAGAAAAATGGGCTGCATGGTCGAGTCGCCAGAAGAAAGCCATTACTATGCATCCCGCTTACAATACTCCAAACAGCACAAAGACAAGCCTCAAAACTTCTGGAACAAAGTAATTTGGAGTGATGAGACCAAAATTGAACTTTTTGTCCACAACCATAATGTTACATTTGGAGAGGAGTCAACAAGGCCTATGATGAAAGGTACACCATTCCTACTGTGAAACACGGAGGTGGATCGCTGATGTTTTGGGGATGTGTGAGCTACAAAGGCACTGGAAACTTGGTCAAAATTAATGGCAAGATGAATGCAGCATGTTATCAGAAAATACTGGAGGAAAATTTGCACTCATCAGCCCGGAAGCTGCGCATGGGACGTACTTGGACGTTCCAACATGACAATGATCCAAAACACAAGGCCAAGTCGACCTGTCATTGGCTACAGCAGAATAAAGTGAAGGTTCTGGAGTGGCCATCTCAGTCTCCTGACCTCAATATCATTGAGCCACTCTGGGGAGATCTCAAATGTGCAGTTCATGCAAGACAGCCCAAGAATTTACAGGAACTGGAGGCTTTCTGCCAAGAAGAATGGGCAGCTTTACCATTTGAGAAAATAAAGAGCCTCATCCAAAACTACCACAAAAGACTTCAAGCTGTCATTGATGTTAAAGGGGGCAATACACGGTATTAAGAACTGGGGTATGTAAACTTTTGATCAGGGTCATTTGGGTAGTTTCTGTTGTCATTATGATTTATAAAGAGTAAACACAGTTGTTTGACAATAAATGGCTTCACCCAACCACTAACCATGAGTGAAAGAAAAGTTTGTGAGTTATCATTCATATTCTCTGACAAATGGGCAGAAAATCACAAATTCTGCTAGGGTATGTAAACTTATGAGCACAACTGTATATATATAAAACAGCACTGGATAATACAATTGAGTAAGAGCAGATAGCCAGCACACCACCTTTTTATACAAAAAAGTCGATTTAATGTGTATAAAGATTAATTAAGCAATCAAGCCTTAAAACATCATAGCAGCATAATTCAGCAGTACAGGATGTCAGTACAAATAGCTGCATCCCGACAGCCCGTTTTGGATATCGCCTTCATCAAGGGCAGGGGCGGATCCAGAAGAAAATGAAAGGGGGGGCACCATGATAGGGGAACGGTAATAGTTATATTTACATGCACCTAAGGCACGTGTGCTCCCAGATAAGGGGAGTGGTATCACAGGGGGCGTGGCCTCACAGAATACGCCATCAGGTAATGAATGGCTGTAAGAGCGCATCCTGGTTTATTGCCAATGTTTCACCCTGATGAAAAGGCTGATTGGGCCTTGAAATGTTGGTCACCTGTTCCATTAGTTATGGGAGCCGGAAGGCACCCCAGCACAATATAATTATTATAGTTTTTAGTTGGTGTTGGCAGGTGCAGCATACCTTGTTTTGGGCACTGCACTGAGACTCAGACTGCAGGACACGAACTGCCCATCTTTGATTAGCAGAAGCAGCCAGCTGGATCTCCAACAAGCAGCATAAGACATCTGCAGGACAGCCCTGTCACAATCACACGGGCCGCCTTCTCAAAGCTGAGGCTGAGTGTGACTGCACCTAGCATGGTGGTAAAGGAAGTGGAGGAAGAAGCGCTGGGATTATTGTGTGGTGCAGTGCGGGCTGATGAAGTCTTCTGTGCCATCATAAGTAACAGTCTTACTCGATGCTGGCATTTGAACCCAGCGCCTGGGCTGGACTCTGATCGGCTGGCAGTGGGGGAGGTAGGTTGCGGTGTGAGCATGGGGAGGCTGGAGCTGCAACGCCAGCCTCCCCATTGGTTACCACACGGACTTGTTGTTAGAGCCGCGGTGGGTCCTAGTGCCTGCCGGCTCTTTTATCAAATCTGATGGAAATAGCAGTAGTGCTGCTGCTGTTCTCCTTTTTTTAAAATTAAGGAGTCAGAAACGTCGGGGGGGGGGGGGGGGGGTGCACGGGCCCGAGTGACTCCCCCCCTGGATCCGCCTATGATCAAGGGTAAGCCATACAATGAACATGTCACAGGCAGGCTTAATATAGTGATTCACAAACACGTAAGTACACCCACCTGTGAGCACACTTGTACACCTGGGCACCAGCGTTCACCGCCGAACACTTCAAATTAGGGATGGACATCGCATCACAATGGTTTGCAACTATCAATGTTTTCATTGCGATGGACTAAGGGGGTAATTCAGAGTTGATCGCAGCAGCAAATTTGTTAGCAGATGGGCAAAACCGTGTGCACTGCAGTGGTCACTCATTGCACTGCACATGCAGTCTGCCTATAATCACTTCATTGCTTGATCACTGGCATTGCCTGCAAACATGAATTAGGCCCAAAGTACATATTACAAGAAGTGAAACAAGGAGACACGGCACAGCAAAATAGAATCCATCATAACATAATGTAGATCTACTCATCAGAATGATACAGTGCCAAACACCATCCCCTCACAGCCAGCTCAATGGTTAATGATTCTGCCCTTGTTTGTACTAGTTACAAGTTAAGAAACCTGGAACAACTAATGAGAAAGTCAATATTTGCTTTGTAACAAACTGGATTGTGTTTGGACAGGAGTTAATTTCTCATTGTGTATTAAGGCAGACCATCCTACTACTAGCAAAAAACGAAAATGTTTTTTAGTGTTTTGTATAGGCAATGAAAGTTTTATTGTATGGAAAGTGATAATTGGCAACAATTTTAAACCAATTAACAACAATGTACACTTCACAGGATCATCAGTAATTGCGCATCATCATGCCAAATTTCAGTGGTGTAACTAGAGGGTGCAGGGGGTGCAACTGCTATGGGGCCTGGCTAAGGATGGCCTGGCTAGGGATGGCCATCTACCATCAATGATTTTTCCTGAATGTTGCACTATTGGGGGAAATTCATTTGTGGACAGTGTAAATTGCTGTTGTTGCCGTGTTTAAAAGCCAGCAACAGCAGCCCAATTCACACCCCCTTTCGATTAGATATGCGTGCTACCCTATGGGGTAGCGAACACTTTTGAGCAAGATCCCACCACTGTAAAGTGTAGCGGGTGTCATGGGAATTCAACTGCACAAAGAAGTCACCAGCAATGTATTCCCCCCCTAAGTTTACTGTAATAAGGGTCTTATTCAGAGACCCGGGCTCAGCCACGCAGCCGTGTCCATTGGGTCTGCGCACTTGCCACAGTAAATGCGCGCAACCCTTCCCCATGCAGCCACATCCTGGGAAGTATGCGGTGGCAAGGTGATTGACAACAGTGTCTGACAGGGGGCGTAGACACAACGTTTAGTGGATGCTGTCTGGACAACGCAGATGTGTTCAGATCAGAAAAAAATGGTGCCAGACCATCTGCCAGAGCAGCCCCACTGCACAGACAGGGTTCAACCTCAAATTGATGCGTTCTCAATTAAATATCAGCTGCAGATTCTATGGAACAGGCAAGTTCCTCAGCAATGTCCCTCCCATAATACTATCTCACCCAGCGCCCGCGGGCAGCAGTCACCGAGCCTGGGCACGTACTGTAGTTTCTGCACCGATAACAGATTTGCAACATTATGCAGCCAATGTTCATGCAATTCATTCCCTTCTGTAAATAACCATATTGCACACTCAGCAAGGTCTCCCCCAGGTACAGTACTGCAGACTGGCAGTGTAATCCGGGACGGTCATGCATGTACACACTAAAAGGCACAGCATGGCCCAGAGGGGCGCTGCTCTATGTGTGTCTCCATCCAACCAGCAGGCCATGTACGTGACATGTCAGCATCACCCGGGCAGGGTGCACAGATCCCACTATACACACAGCCAGGCAGTTTACTTCCTGGGAGGGGGAAGGGAGAGTGGAGAGCCGACCTCAGTGTGTGACGGAGCTGCTTGTTGGAGAGAACCCGGAAGCACATGTGCAGTAGTGTCTCCCTCTCTTCCTGACACTCTCTCTCTGACACTATCTCCCTCTCTCTCACTCTGTTTCTGATACTCTCTCTCTGATGCCGTCTCTCTCACTGGCACATGCTCTCTCTCTCTGACACTGTCTCTCTCCCTCACTCTCTTCCTGACACCAAGGGCGTAACTAGAACTTTGTGGGCCCCATAGCAAAATCTTGGAAGGCCGCGCCCCACCCGAGTCTCCTGTCTTTGTCACTGCAATGCCCCTTAGGGGCAGGAGAGAGAGGGGAGTGAGAGAGAAAGATGGTGCCAGGGGGAGAGAGAAAGAGAAAGTGGAGTGAGTTAGAGAGGTGAGAGAGAGAAAGTACAAATATACATATAATGCAAATGAGTTCTGGCTCTAGTAAAGAATGAATGAACATACAAAATTTGCTGTAAAAAATCAGACTAATGAGAACACATAAACAAACTGAAAAATTAATTGTGAACACACAAAAGAAACATGCTTCTATCCACAATATAGAGGTAATAGACACTATATATTAACAAAGTTGTTACTATATTAGCCTGATACAAGAAAACACAGCTAGGGTATGTCAGCCTAATGGAAGTGAATCATTAGAGAGGGCTGAAAAACTAATCAGGTCAGATATATTGAGATGTATATCACAAAAAGAAATGTAAACCCGTCACTTCATTCAATCCAGGGCATCAGGCCGTTCTATCCAACATCGAGAGTTTGTTTGATCTGTCACCCCCCAACCCCCGCAGTGGGAGGAACATGGTCAATTATATGGTTGGGAACAGTGGAAAGGTTATGTTTGGATAGGGCAAAATGCCTAGCCACTGGCTGTTCACTTGTGCCAGATAGGAGTGCAGCCCGGATCGCCGAAAGATGCTGGGTCATGTGCACCTTAAACTGGCGTTCCTTCTTGCTCACATAAATCTTTGTGCAAGGGCATGTAATAACATAAACAACAAATTTTCTGGTGTATGTAAGGTGAAAACGAATATTACATTTGATGCCAGGAAAAGGATGAAAGAACACTGGGCCGGTTTGCCTGAAACTGCATGTGGTGCAGTGTGGGCTCCTAAAACGGTCATTCTTTGGCGTGGTTATTTTACCAAGATTGGTAATGTCAGTGTGTACAAGATAATCTTTAAGGTTTTTGCCCCTGCGGTAACTGGGCATGAGTTGTGAACCATGTAATTGGTCCAAATATTTGTCAGTAATAATCAGGGGCCACAATTTTTTGCTTTCTCTATTGATGAAAGGACTCAAGTGATTGTACTTGTTAACCCATAGATGCCTATTCTCCAATTTTTTAGCCTGCTTGGGTAACAACAGCTAATGCTTTAGATTTAAGTCTATACAAAATAGAGGGACCATAACCTCTCTCAAGGAAATTCAAATACATACTGTAGCAGAGGCAGAACTCTGGGAGGCAACGGAGTCATCTGCTGCCGGGCTCCTGCTCTGGGGGGGGCACCTCTCCTCCCATTCTGTGACACCATTGAATTAAGTTAATTGATAGCTGCCGCTATCTCTTCAGTGGCCCGACTTCCTTACTGGTCCCTGCACCTTACAAATCACATACTTTTTATTATACTGTAGATACACATTTTACAGGTGTCATACCCAGGATTAGAAACCACAACCTATTACACTGGAAGCAGGCACCTTACTGATGAAGCTGTTTGCTCCTGTATAGGAAATATGAGAATTGTAACTATATGAAGTCACTTCTCTGACAAGTACATGTAACTTCATATAGTTAGAGAACATGCTTCCTGTACAGGAGCAAATAACTCCATCAGTAAAGTGTCTGCTGTCAGTGTAACAGGACATGGGTTCTAATCCTGGGTATGACTGCTAAGAAATGTGTGATTTAAAATAAAAGACCAATTAAATGTATAAATACAGTATATACATTTTTTTCAGAACACTCCACACACACACACACACACACACACACACACACACACACACACACACACACACACACACACACACACACACACACACACACACGTATATGTATGTATGTATATATATATATATATATATATATACGCACACATATATACATACATACATACATACATACATATATTTATCTTAATATAGGAAACGGGGGCAGCAATATTTTTCTTGCCTCCGGGCAACTGTGACGAACTTACGCCACTGCCCTTCACCACAGGGGTCAAGAAACCTCATTGCTGCAGGTAAGGCTGAGATGATCAGATGGGGATAATGTGCATATAATCATTTACAGTATTGTTTTGAAATGCATGTTAGGTATTGCATTCCCAATGTGTAATGTTGGTGTAAATGGTTGAGATTGGTAATATTTTTATCCTGATGTTTTTAATGTAAAAAATATTTATACAAAATAGGATGGCACTCCCCTGTGCAAATTAACAGACCACGCAACTCAGTGTCGTATCGAGAGAGATCAAGCTTTTTAAAGGTAGTTGCACAAGCCACATCCCCCACAACACTTGTCACACACCCCACATCACTTGTCACGCCCTTGCAGCACTGGCAACACCCCCTGTGGCGGCACTCAATAGGCTTTTCATATATTTCTGCTCCAAGTCCATTTGGACCTGAATCTTGAGGGCATTTACAGGCACCGTTGCTGGAGGAGGCAAGTGGGAAGAATTCTGGCCGCTGTTGTGAGGTGGTGACTGAAAGTAGACTGTGCAGCTCAGGCTCTGGAGACCAGTGCTGGAGGAGGCAAGTGGGATCAGTGCTGGTGCGAGGTGCCAGCTGCCTGCAAATGCCATGGACCAGCGCTGGAGGGGACAAGCAGGAAAGGTAGGTGTGAGTGTGTGTGCGGCTATGGGGGCACTGTGTGTGAAATATACGTTATGGTAAGAACTTACCGTTGATAACGTGATTTCTCTTATGTCCACAGGTATACACAGGATAACATTGGGATATTGTCGAGCGACAGCGAAAATGGCACCAACACGGTCACGAGCTTTCTGGTCTCCCAGGATGCATTGGGGCCTCCACTATATAGTCCCGCCCACTGACTCAGTCAGATCAGTTCTTTCCACAGCGATTTTAGGAAGGAACATTAGGTAGAGACCTGTACAGGCGATAAGAACACACATGCACACCCTTCCATACAAGAAGGAAGAGGTTTAGTGATTGTCTAGATCCTCAAATCAGATGCGTCAGGGTGGGATCCCTGTGGATACCTGTGGACAAAAGAGAAATCACGTTATCAACGGTAAGTTCTTACCATAACGTATATTTCTCTGGCTGGGTCCACAGTATTATCCACAGGATAACATTGGGATTCCCAAAGCCATTTTAGTGGTGGGGACGCTCCTGATTGCACAGGAGGACCTTTCGCCCGAAGTCTGCGTCATGAGAGGCAAAAGTATCCAAGGCATAATGTCTGATGAATATGTTTATGGAAGACCATGTGGCTGCCCTACATATCTGTTCTGCTGAAGCACCCTGTTGTGCTGCCCAAGAAGGACCTACCTTACGTGTAGAGTGTGCAGAGACATTAGCCGGAATAGGGAGATCTGCATGAGAATAAGCTTCTGATATTACCATTCGGAGCCATCTCGCCAGCGTCTGTTTACTAGCAGGCCATCCTCTTCTATGGAATCCGTAGAGGATGAAGAGAGAATCTGTTTTTCTGATGGCACTAGTACGATCTATGTAGATTCTTAAAGCCCGGACCACGTCCAGCGACGCTTCTCCCGTAAATAGTCCCGATATCTGAAAGGCTGGGACTACAATCTCTTCATTAAGGTGAAACTTTGATACCACCTTTGGAAGATAGCTAGATCACGTTCTGAGAACTGCTCTGTCTGGAAAAAACTTAGGAAAGGAGACTTACATGATAATGCTCCCAAATCTGACACTCTTCTGGCTGACGCCATTGCCAGTAAAAAAAGAACTTTAACCGTTAACCACTTCAGATCTGCTCTCTCAAGTGGTTCAAACAGAGGACCCTGGAGAAATTTAAGAACTAAATTCAAATCCCAGGGAGCTGCAGGAGGAACAAATGGAGGTGGAATATGTACTACTCCTTGAAAAAACGTACGTACATCCTGTAAATCAGCAATCTTCTGCTGAAACCATACAGTTAACGCTGAGACTTGAACCCTCAAGGAAGCAACTTTCAACCCTTTATTCAATCCTGCCTGAAGGAAATCCAAAATCCTAGCTACTTTAAAAGATCTCGGATTGACATTTTTTCCAGTACACCAGTGAATATAGGCTTGCCATATTCTATGATACACACGAGCCGAAGAAGGCTTTCTTGCTCTAAGCATAGTTTGGATTACTTGTTTCGAAAATCCTTTAGCCTCTAGGATAGAGGTTTCAACAGCCACACCGTCAAAGATAGGCGATCCAGATGACTGTGACAACAAGGACCCTTTATTAGCAGATCTGGACATTGAGGGAGCAGTATCGGTGCTTCCATGGACATTCTCAACAGATCTGTGTACCAATGCCTTCTTGGCCAAGCTGGAGCTATTAGAATAATTGCTCCTTTTGCCTGTTTTATCTTTCTCACTACATAGTAACATAGTAACATAGTATCTGAGGTTGAAAAAAGACAATTGTCCATCGAGTTCAACCTATTTGTGGTGTCCTATGCATGATGATTTGACTAAAATTTCTGACTGATGCTGCTGTCAGCCATTGCATTTTATCCCTATTTATAGTAACTATAATGCATGACTATGCACCATACCCCTGGATATCCTTATCCAATAGGAATTTATCTAACCCATTCTTAAAGGTGTTGACAGATTCCGCCATTACAACTCCCTCGGGCAGGGAATTCCAAACACGTATTGTCCTTACCGTGAAAAAGCCTTTACGCCGTATTGTGCGGAATCTCCTCTCCTCTAACCTGAGCGAGTGTCCACGAGTCCTCTGTGTTGATCTAACCAAAAACAGGTCCCGCGCAAGCTCTGTGTATTGTCCCCTTATATATTTGTAGATGTTGATCATATCCCCTCTTAGTCTTCGCTTTTCCAATGTAAACATGCCTAGTCTTTCAAGCCTTTCCTTGTATTCCATCGTCTCCATGCCCTTAATTAGTTTGGTCGCCCTCCTCTGTACCTTTTCAAGCTCCAGGATATCCTTTTTGTAGTACGGTGCCCAGAACTGTACACAGTATTCAAGGTGTGGCCTCACTAGTGATTTATATAACAGGAGAATAATACTCTCGTCCCTAGCATCAATACCCCGTTTTATGCATGCTAATATCTTATTAGCCTTCTTTGCTGCAGTCCTACTTTGGGTACTACTGCTTAGCTTGCTATCTATGAGGACACCTAAGTCCTTTTCCAGTACAGAATCCCCTAATTTTACCCCATTTAGTAGGTAGGTGTAATTTTTGTTCTTGTTACCACAGTGCATTACCTTACACTTGTCTGTGTTGAAGCCCATTCTCCATTTGGCTGCCCATGCTTCTAATTTAACTAAGTCGTTCTGAAGAGACTTGGCATCCTCCTCTGTATTTATAGCCTTACACAATTTGGTATCATCTGCAAAAATTGACACCATGCTCTCTAGACCTTCTGTTAGGTCGTTAATGAAAATATTGAACAATAGCGGTCCTAATACTGAGCCTTGCGGCACACCACTTAGCACTTCAGTCCAAGTTGAAAAAGATCCATTAACCACAACGCGCTGCTTCCTATTATCTAACCAGTTTTTGACCCAAGTGCATATTGTGCTTCCTAGCCCTGATTCTTGTAGCTTGTATATGAGTCTCATGTGTGGTACAGTATCGAACGCTTTGGCAAAGTCTAAAAAGATTACATCCACGTCTTTACCCTGATCTAGGTTTGCGCTTACTGTTTCATAAAAGCCAAGTAAGTTGGTTTGACAGGATCTGTCCTTCATAAACCCATGTTGATTCCTTTTAATGACCTTATTGGTTTCAAGGAACTTCTGAATACTATCTCTTAGAATACCTTCCAATACTTTCCCCACTATAGATGTAAGACTAACTGGTCTATAATTACCTGGTTCAGCTTTACTTCCCTTTTTGAATATAGGCACTACTTCCGCTATACGCCAGTCTTTGGGAACCATACCTGATATAACTGAATCCTCAAAGATCAAAGATAGCTGTTTTGCCAGTTCAGAGTGAAGCTCCATTAGAACCCTTGGATGAATACCATCGGGCCCTGGTGATTTATTAATCTTTAAATGTTTTAATCGGTCACAGACTACTTCCTCGCTTAAATAAGTACCTATCAGTGTGATATTGTCATTATTGAGATTGTGTGTCAGTCCCTGAATTGGGTCCTCTCTAGTGAATACTGTTGAAAAAAACTCATTTAGTGTGTCCGCTATGTCATTATCATTTTTGCTTAAGACTCCCAACTTGTCTTTCAAAGGGCCTATACTCTCCTTTTTTAATCTCTTGCTATTAATGTATTTAAAGAATTTTTTGGGATTCGCTTTGCTTTCCTTTGCTACTAGTTTTTCAGTTTCTACTTTAGCTGCTCTTATTTCCTTTTTGCAATTTTTGTTACATTCCTTATAGTGCTAAAATGACTCTGCTTCCCCGTCAGATTTGTATTTTTTAAATGCTCGCCTTTTCTTGCCCATAAGTTCCTTATTCTTTTTGTTATCTCTTGGTAACAGAGATATTGGAGGGAACAGATATGCCAGCTGAAACCTCCATTCTACTGACAGTGCGTCTACCAGGACCGCTCCTGGGTCCCTTGTTCTTGATCCGTACCTCGGAACTTTGTTGTTTAGACAAGACGCCATAAGGTCTATCTCCAGTAGACCCCATCTGTTCACCAGTGTCTGAAACACTTCTGGGTGTAGTGACCATTCGGTTTCCTGAATGGAGTGCCGACTGAGAAAATCTGCTTCCCAATTTAGTACACCCGGGACAAATGCTGCTGACAATGCCGGGAGATGGAGTTCCGCCCATTTTAGAATGGGAGTTACTTCCTCCATCAGACTCTTGCTGTGAGTTCCTCCTTGATGATTGAGGTATGCTACTGCCGTCGCATTGTCTGAGCGGATCTGGACTGGTCTTCCTTGTAGATTGTCCTTTGCCTGAACTAGAGCCAAGTAAACGGCCCTTATCTCCAACAGATTTATCGGCAGGCGACTTTCCCTTGCGGTCCATTTTCCCTGGAACCATAGGCTTCCGAGTACCGCCCCCCCCAGCCCTGCAGGCTGGCATCTGTTGTCAGGACTTGCAACTCTTTTATCCAAAAGGGTCTCCCCTTGTTTAAATGGTCTGTCTGTAGCCACCACGCTAGAGACCTTTTTACCTTAACTGGAATCTTTATCATCTGTTTCTTTATCGTCTGATGATTTCCGTTCCATTTGGTCAGAATAAGGTGCTGCAATGGCCTGGAGTGGAATTGCGCATATTCCACCATGTCGAAGGTTGATACCATCAGACCCAACAGTCGCATTGCTGCATGGACTGACATTGTCTGGGCTTGTAACGCTTCCTGAGCCATGACCTGCACCTTGACTATCTTTCTCTCTGGTAAGAGAATTTTCTGTAGGTCTGAATCCAATATGGCACCCAAATGAACCATCCGCTGTGACGGATTCAGGGACGACTTCTCCCAATTTATGAGCCACCCGTGTCTCTGTAAACAAACTATCGTCTGTTGAAGATGGCTCAACAGTAAATCTTGCGACTGTGCTAAGATTAACAGGTCGTCGAGGTATGGGAATATTCTTATCCCCTGATTGCGCAGACAAGCTGCCATAACCACCATGATCTTGGTAAACACCCTGGGTGCTGTAGCTAGCCCGAAAGGCAGAGCTTGGAACTGGAAATGTTCCTGGAGGATGGCAAACCTTAGGTAACACTGATGTGACAGTGCTATAGGCACATGTAGGTAAGCATCCCGTACATCCAGAGATACCATGTAATCTCCCGGTTCCATAGCCAACATTATGGAGCGTAACGTCTCCATGTGGAACTTCGGGA
The DNA here is from genome assembly GCF_028390025.1 of Pseudophryne corroboree. Classification (NCBI taxonomy): domain Eukaryota; kingdom Metazoa; phylum Chordata; class Amphibia; order Anura; family Myobatrachidae; genus Pseudophryne; species Pseudophryne corroboree. The sequence goes on along the minus strand of NC_086445.1, from coordinate 462,949,497 downwards.
TCCATATGTATTTGTTCAACATTTTCAGATTTAGAATTGGTCGATATGACCCATTTGGTTCCTGGATTAGAAATAGATTGGAGTAATACCCCTGTCCCTTTTGTGATGGAGGTACTGGGACAATCACACCTGACTGCAGTAATTTTTGGACTGCTTCTTGCAGGGCATTGGCCTTCGACTCTATACGAGACGGGCTGGTGCAAAAAAATCTTTGAGGAGGCTGCCTCCTGAATGGGAACCCATACCCCTGAGATACTACCTTCTGCACCCAGGCATCTGCTGTTGACTGTTGCCATATGTGTGCAAATTGAAGGAGTCGGCCCCCAACCCTGGAATCCTCCAGGCGGAGGCCCGTCTCTTCAGGCTGAGGGTTTCTGTTCAGGTTTGGAAGTTGGCTTCTTGCTAGCCCACTGCTTCCTACCCCTGGATTTAAACTGGGGTTGTTTAGGCTCCTCTTTTGCTTTCGCTTTGCCAACGAAAAGAGCGAAATTTTAAACCCTTGGACTTAGGGTTATAGGTAGCCGGAAATCTGACCTTTTTCGATTCAGCCTCTGATTCTAGGATATCCGATAAAGGTTTTCCAAATAATATATTACCCACAAAAGGCAATGCTTCCAATTCTTTCTTGGATCCCGCATCTGCCTTCCAGGTACGTAGCCAAATTGCTCGACGAGCGACTACTGTCAAGGCTGAAGCTTTAGAAGCAACTGTACCTACATCAATTGCTGCTTCTTCCACATACTGGGCAGATTGTCTTAAACGGCAAAAATGATCCTCTTGCTCCCTAGTAGGAGAAGGGATGCTATTCTCTAGTTCCTCTATCCATTCGCCCATTGCCTTTGCTACCCAGGCCGAAGCCATAGCAGGTCTTACCACTGCTCCTACTAGAGAAAAAATATTTTTCAAAAGGCTATCTACCCTTCTGTCTGTGACATCATTTAGTGAGGTAGATGACAGTGGTAACGCAGATTTATGCACGAGTCGCAGAACATGTGCATCTACTTTTGGAGGAACTTCTCTTTTCGAACAATCCACAGCTGGAAATGGATAATAGGAATCCCATCTTTTAGGAATCTTATACTTTTTACTGGGCGCTGCCCAAGACTCATCCATCATTTCCGTCAGCTCATCTGACGCTGGGAATTCAGCTTTCACTGATTTTGTTCGTTTAAATACTGGTGCTTTAGATTTTAACACTGTCTTGGCTGGCTCTTCCAACGAGAGGACAGCCTTTACAACATTAATAAGTTCAGCTACATCATCTGAACTAAAACTCCGCGACTGATCATCATACGGAGTCGAATCTATTGTCTCCTCGTCCGATGTATCGTCTTGTGTAGTCTCCCATATAGACGTATCTGTCTTAGTCTTAACTGTCTCTTGGTTGCTTGTAGAGGCTACTGGAACCAAGCCGTAGGAAGGGAGCTGCATGTATGGGTTCATAGTGTAACCTAACCCTTGAGGTGTTAGGCGCCGGGGTCCGCTTGTCTGCACGGCCCGGCGCCTAGCAACTAGAGACGCCGTGCGCGTACAGCCGCCGGCTCCCTAGCAACGCTAGACGCCGGGCGCGCTGAGCCGCACGGACCCTAGCAATGGGGACGCCACTGGCGGACCGCGTTCCCCGTTGCTAGGCTTTAGGAAATTAAGATATTCACCTGCTCTCTGGCCGTGCAGCAAGGCAGCTGCACGGCATTTATTCTAATCAGCCTTTAGCAGCTGATTGGAGGACTCCTTGTTAAATACACTCCCAGGGCTTCTCACAGACGCCGGTAATAGCTTCCTGCATGCTGCCTTTCTTTGCTGAGAGTCTGTTTCCAGTCCTGCTGTATCCGGTCATTCCAGTCCTCAGAAGTCCGGTATTCGGGAGTTGTCATCTCATCCCAAGAGGTCGTTTGGTTCCCTGGAGTCCTGACTGATCACCGTTTTATATCCAGTGGTGTTCGTGAGTTGCGGCTCTGCCGTGTGTTGTGGCTCAGCCGCTTTACCTTTTATATTTTGTGTTTGGAGCATTTGCGGAGGGTTCCGCTTCCACAAGTTCTCTCTGGTACTCGGCGGTGCCGGGTAGGAGAATTGGACAAGTGGATATTTTGGTTGTCCTTTTCCCTGGCGGTTTCTCCACACATATTATAGTTTTGAGTTTGCTTAGCCCCTGGCCTGGTTGTTTAGTTAGAGGGCCTCTTGTTATCACCCTGTCTCGGGTTTCCCTTTGTCTCTCATTAAGACCGGGGGGCATCGAAGTTGGGCAGACATAATCCGCCCTTCAAACGCGGCTGCCAAGGGCTCAAGAAACCATAGTCTCGCAGGGGATTTCTGACAACACGGGTGAGACAACAGAGTTAGGGCGCCAGGGGCTATTTTCCTGTCCTGCTCCCTTCCCCAGCATTCCGTTCCAGTGCTCCGGTCCTTGCCATAAGATCTCCTCTGACCAGAGTGCTGGAATCATAACATTATTACCGGCCATACCAAAACTTAAAATTAAACGGGGTTTAATTTTTTCTCATTCAGTTTTGTGAGAGTTTATCGGCCTCATGAATCCAACAGGTTTAGGGCCAAATCCTGGTCAGCTCTTAGTCAGCCAGATTCAAGAACTTACTCAGATGGTTCAGGATCTTTCTCTTCGGGTGAAGTCGCAGGAAGATCTTTTGCGAGCTTCCCCAGGGGTAGTCCCTGAACCAAAGATGCATTTGCCTGATCGTTTTTCTGGTGATAGAAAAGAGTTTTTTAATTTTAAAGAATCCTGTAAACTTTATTTTCGTTTAAGACCGACTTCCTCGGGTACTGAATCTCAGCGGGTCGGGATTATTATTTCTTTGCTCCAGGGGGATCCTCAGACCTGGGCATTTGGTTTAAGAGCAGAGGATCCGGCATTGCTGTCAGTTGACGCTTTTTTTGAGTCTTTAGGGCTCTTGTATGATGACCCTGATAGAGAGGCGTCCGCTGAAAGTCAGTTGCGCGCTCTCAGACAGGGTAGAAATCCTGCGGAGGTTTATTGTACGGAGTTTCGCCGTTGGTCGAACGACTGTGGCTGGAATGACCCAGCCCTGCGCAGTCAGTTTCGCCTCGGCTTATCAGAGTCTATAAAAGACAGTCTCCTTCAGTACCCCGCTCCTGAGACTCTCGATAAACTCATGGAACTTTCTATTAAGATTGATCGTCGTCTCAGAGAGCGGAGGGCTGAAAAAGGAGCACCTGTAAGGTCAAGTCCGTGTGTATATTCCATTCCTGAAGACGTAGAGGAGCCCATGCAGATGGGTCTCTCCCGGCTGTCTCCTGAAGAAAGAGCCAGAAGGCAAAATTCTGGTCTTTGTCTGTACTGTGGGGGTAAGGGACATTTTGCTCGTAATTGTCCGAACAAGTCGGGAAACGCTTTGACCAGGTGAATTGTGAGGGGGTTCACCTAGGTCTGCAGCTTATCTCCTCGAATAACTCCCTTTTAGTCCCAGTTAAAGTTTCCTTTGGCAGCCTCAGTTCTTCGGTGTCGGCTTTTGTTGACAGTGGAGCTGCAGGAAACTTTATGGATTTAACTTGGGCTAAGGCCTTAGGCATTCCTCAGTTACCTTTGGGTAGGTGTGTCACCATGCATGGCTTAGATGGGAGTCCGCTGTCTAATGGGATTATTTCTCTCCATACACCCCCTGTACTACTTACAGTAGGAGCTCTACATTCCGAGAAAATCGAGTTCTTTCTTACACATTGCCCAGCAGTTCCAGTTGTTCTGGGTCACCCTTGGCTGGCCTTTCATAATCCCACCATTGATTGGCGGTCGGGGGAGATTTCACAATGGGGTACTTTTTGTGATAAGGAATGTATCACGCTTCCAGTCAGAGTAGCAGCTATCATTCCAGAACTCATTCCGGTGGAATACCAGGAGTTTGCTGATGTTTTCTCCAAAGGCAATGCGGACATTCTGCCTCCCCATCGGCCTTATGATTGTGCTATTGAGTTAATTCCTGGTGCCGCATTGCCAAAGGGAAGATTATATGCATTATCCGGGCCAGAAACTGCGGCTATGAATGATTATGTAAAGGAGAGCCTTGAGAAAGGATTTATTAGACCATCAAAATCTCCTTTAAGTGCAGGCTTTTTCTTTGTGGAGAAAAAGGATGGCTCGCTTAGACCTTGCATTGATTTTAGAGCACTGAATAAGATCTCAGTTAAAAACACCTACCCTTTGCCGTTGATTTCTGTACTCTTTGATCAGTTACGTTCTGCTGTGATTTTTTCTAAAATTGACCTTAGAGGAGCGTACAACCTCATCCGAATTAAATCTGGAGATGAGTGGAAAACGGCCTTCAGTACTCAGTCGGGTCACTACGAATACCTGGTGATGCCGTTCGGCCTGTCCAATGCTCCGGCAGTTTTTCAAGACCTCATTAACGATGTGCTCCGTGACTTCCTAGGGAAATTCGTGGTCGCTTACTTAGACGACATCCTGATTTTTTCTGAATCAATGGAACAACATGTTACCCAGGTGCGTCTGGTTCTTCAAAAGTTACGTGAGAATCATTTATATGCCAAGCTGGAGAAGTGTGAGTTTCATGTCACGGAAGTATCTTTTTTAGGGTACATAATTTCCCCTCAGGGATTTTCCATGGAACCAAAGAAACTCCAGGCCATCCTTAGTTGGGCGCAACCCACCAATTTAAAAGCAATTCAGCGCTTTTTAGGGTTTGCGAATTATTATAGGAGGTTCATTCATTCTTTTTCTGACCTGGTTGCTCCCATTGTAGCTCTGACAAAGAAAGGAGCGGATCCTACCAACTGGTCGCGTGAAGCTGAGTTGTCCTTCCGGGCCTTGAAACAAGCCTTTGTCTCGGCTCCAGTCCTCAGACATCCTAGTCCGGAATTGCCCTTTGTGGTGGAGGTTGATGCCTCGGAGGTTGGAGTGAGGGCTATCCTTTCTCAAAAGGATCCGGAGTCTCTGGAGTTACATCCTTGTGCCTTTATGTCCAGGAAATTCTCCTCCGCTGAATCCAACTATGACGTTGGTAATCGGGAGTTACTGGCGGTAAAGTGGGCTTTCGAGGAGTGGAGGCATTGGCTGGAGGGAGCAAAACATACTATTTCGGTATTGACTGACCATAAGAACCTGCAATACATTGAATCGGCTAAGCGGCTTAATGCCCGGCAGGCACGTTGGGCATTATTTTTTACGCGTTTCAAATTTATAATCACTTTCAGGCCTGGTTCCAAGAATACTAAGGCTGATGTCCTGTCACATAGCTTTCTTCCGGTTCACAATAACAATCCTGTTACCCCCATACTTCCATCTTCGGTCATCTGGGCGGGCCTCACACAAGATTTATTTACCCAGTTAAAACAGCTTCAACACCAAGCTCCTAGAATTACTCCTGCTGGTCGTCTTTACGTCCCTGAGTTTTTGAGAGCTACTGTTTTAACGGAATTCCATGATAACAAAGTTTCAGGGCATCCAGGAGTCTCTAAGACATTGGAGTTAGTCTCTCGCTCAGTATGGTGGCCTTATCTTTCTAAAGACGTCAAGGAATTTGTTTATTCATGTCAGGTTTGTGCACAGCATAAGGTTCCCAGTTCCTTGCCCATCGGGCAACTTATGCCCTTAAATGTTCCTCTCAGGCCGTGGTCTCATATTTCCATGGATTTTGTGGTTGACCTTCCCCTTTCAGCCGGATTCCGAGTCATATGGGTGGTAGTGGACCGTTTTAGTAAAATGGCTCATTTTATTGCTCTTCCCCGATTGCCTTCTGCCCAAGGGTTGGCAGTTTTGTTTCTCCGCCATGTATTCAGGCTTCATGGGTTGCCTACTGATATTGTTTCTGATCGGGGTCCACAATTCATCGCACAATTCTGGAAATGTTTTTGTGCCTCATTGAAGATGAAATTGTCGTTAACATCCGGTTACCACCCACAATCCAACGGGCAAACCGAACGAGTTAACCAATCATTGAAACAATATTTGCGCTTGTATTCAGCCAAACTCCAGAATGATTGGTCCGAGTTTCTTCCGTTGGCTGAATTTGCTTACAATAATTCTTGTCATTCCTCCACTAAAGAGTCTCCATTCTTTTCAGTTTTTGGTTTTCACCCCAGAGCTAATTCTTTTTTTCATCATTCCTCAGTCTCCTCGCTAACATTAACCTCCCATCTCAGAGCCATTTGGAAAAAGGTGCACCTTGCTCTCAGAAAAGCGGCCTTTCAAGAGAAGAAATTTTCTGACAGGCTCCGACGTCCTTGCACTTTTAAGGTGGGAGATAGGGTGTGGTTGTCGACTCGCAACATCAGGCTTCGACAATCCTCGGCTAGACTGGGACCCAAATTTATTGGGCCATTTCTTATTATTAAAAGAGTCAACCCAGTTGCCTTTCGGTTACGTTTACCAAGATCTCTCAGGATTGGAAATACGTTTCATTGTTCCCTGTTGAAACAATACGTTTCTTCCAGTAGATTTCCTCTGAAGATCTCTCAGGGTAGATCTCCAGTGGATGTACAGGGACAACAGGAGTTCTTGGTAGAGAAGGTTCTCGATTCCAAATTGTCCCGGGGTCGGCTGTATTTTCTTGTTCACTGGAAAGGCTATGGTCCGGAGGAAAGGTCTTGGGTCCTGGATAAGGATCTTCATGCCCCGAGGCTCAAGAGGGCATTTTTTCGGGAATTTCCTCAGAAACCTGGCTTTAGGGGTTCCTTGACCCCTCCTCAAGGGGGGGGTACTGTTAGGCGCCGGGGTCCACTTGTCTGCGCGGCCCGGCGCCTAGCAACTAGAGATGCCGTGCGCGTACAGCCGCCGGTTCCCTAGCAACGCTAGACGCCGGGCGCGCTGAGCCGCACGGACCCTAGCAACGGGGACGCCACTGGCGGACCGCGTTCCCCGTTGCTAGGCTTTAGGAAATTAAGATATTCACCTGCTCTCTGGCCGTGCAGCAAGGCAGCTGCACGGCATTTATTCTAATCAGCCTTTAGCAGCTGATTGGAGGACTCCTTGTTAAATACACTCCCAGGGCTTCTCACAGACGCCGGTAATAGCTTCCTGCATGCTGCCTTTCTTTGCTGAGAGTCTGTTTCCAGTCCTGCTGTATCCGGTCATTCCAGTCCTCAGAAGTCCGGTATTCGGGAGTTGTCATCTCATCCCAAGAGGTCGTTTGGTTCCCTGGAGTCCTGACTGATCACCGTTTTATATCCAGTGGTGTTCGTGAGTTGCGGCTCTGCCGTGTGTTGCGGCTCAGCCGCTTTACCTTTTATATTTTGTGTTTGGAGCATTTGCGGAGGGTTCCGCTTCCACAAGTTCTCTCTGGTACTCGGCGGTGCTGGGTAGGAGAATTGGACAAGTGGATATTTTGGTTGTCCTTTTCCCTGGCGGTTTCTCCGCACATATTATAGTTTTGAGTTTGCTTAGCCCCTGGCCTGGTTGTTTAGTTAGAGGGCCTCTTGTTATCACCCTGTCTCGGGTTTCCCTTTGTCTCTCATTAAGACCGGGGGGCATCGAAGTTGGGCAGACATAATCCGCCCTTCAAACGCGGCTGCCAAGGGCTCAAGAAACCATAGTCTCGCAGGGGATTTCTGACAACACGGGTGAGACAACAGAGTTAGGGCGCCAGGGGTTATTTTCCTGTCCTGCTCCCTTCCCCAGCATTCCGTTCCAGTGCTCCGGTCCTTGCCATAAGATCTCCTCTGACCAGAGTGCTGGAATCATAACAGAGGTGGTGCTACTGTAGTTAACTTGTCCGCTATAGAAGATAGAGTCTTTGCGAACATATTCCATGGTGGCTCTGTTGGTGGTTGAACCAACTCCTGTTTTTTACTTCGCTGAAAAGCAAAACAGTTTGCACACAAACCCTCATAAGTGACCAATTGATTCATATCAATTACCCCTGACTTACAAGATAAGCATGTTAGGGCTATGGGAGTGCTTGATAAATTCTCCTCATCACTTTTGACGCTCACAGACATGGTAATAATCTGTTATTGACTACACAATTTTGTGACTGAAAAACACCCTATATGTCAGTATATAGAAGTGAGATCAATCTGACCACAGTGCACCTGATTTGAGGGTCAGAACAGGACTGACATTACACAGAAAAGTCAGCACACATACTAGCAGTCAGTCACATGTTAAAGCATTAGACATTGTCATATGAGAATACAACCTCCATAACAACTTATACATAAGTAAGAAAATTGTACTTCTGTTTTAACTGGCTCTTTTTTCAACATAACATGCAGAAAACACAGTAATATACAGGTCTCATATGCAATATGTACTAAAAATTAACAATGCATACTAAGAAGTAGAGAGAATTTTTAGTACTGTATACCCTGCCTCTGGAGAGCGGGATACAGGGAGACTTACCACACTTCCATATCCAAGCAAATACGCTCGTAAGACGCTGAGTGGATTCAGACGCTACTGGTGTACACTGCCGCTCTTGATAACTGATAATGGACACGGACGCTCACCAACGGACACGGACGCTGAGCGACTTCCACGTGTATGCAGACACTAAGGCCTGCGACTCGGTCTGGCGGATTTTATCTCCAGTGTACACAACCGCAGCGTCTAAGCTGCGACCGAGTACCCTCGTGGTAGTGTCTGAGCCGGAAGTGAGGTCATTCAGTTCATGAAACGAGAGACACACGGGAACTGGGCATGAACTCGGAGGAGGGATGGCCTGGAGAGCGTCTGAATCCCCCCGTTGACTTAAACTCCCAGGATCGCGGCCTCTACCTAGTCCTGGCGCCTACGATCCCCAGAGCTGTTCGGCGCATCAACACACTGTTTGTAGTCTCCACCAAATCAGTGTAGCTGTGTCCTGACCTCTCTAGTAAGAGGAAGTCCATAGACTCACCGTCTCCCCATGCTCCGGCCACAGCCTGGTTACGTCTGCTGGACCAGCTAGAACATCCGACACAGACGCCCGTCGAGACAGCACTGATACCCGAAGGTAAGCGTTGTTGCGACCCGGTGGGGAGTTGTTGGAGCGACTCTTTCTAATATGCGTTTAAGACGCTATTAAGAGAAGTCGCTCTAAAAAAACAATATAGTAAGTCTATAAAAAATAAAATAATAAAAGCTTTAGGCTGCTTTATTCACAGCAGCCCTGTGACCATGCGGCTTCCTGCCGCACCAAGCAAAAAACTTATCTGACTGAGTCAGTGGGCGGGACTATATAGTGGAGGCCCCAATGCATCCTGGGAGGCCAGAAAGTTCGTGACCGTGTTGGTGCCATTTTCGCTGTCGCTCGACAATATCCCAATGTTATCCTGTGGATAATCCTGTGGACCCAGCCAGAGAAATTGGGTATAGTTGAGGGAGGGGGGCCCCAAACTGATATCTTTCATGAGCTCTAAATCCGGCTCTGCATTACAGAGGTGTCGGAAGTAGTGGTTGTCTGTGAGCAAGTGAACCTAACTGCAGGAACAATGGGCCGGGGGCTGCTACAGGTCCAGTGGTCTCCTCTCAGGGATCTGTTCTTCTGACGTGGAGCTGCAGAGCACTGTGTGTAAGTGTCTGGGGCTGGTATGCACCACTTCAGGGGTGGCTGTGCTGTGGGGAAGGAATTGTCATGTAACTTGGGGACAATGTATTAGAAATGATGAAGGGGGGCACCTCTGACTGTTTCGCCTCCGGGTGCCTGGTTTGAACTTACGCCACTGTACTGTAGTATCAACTTGTTGTAAACCAGCCTCTCTATTACTGGAGATGCGTAATCAGGGCTGTTTCTAGACAATTTGGCTCCCAGTGCGAGCTCTAAAAAATGCGCCCCCTACCCCAAAGACATAAGAAAAATTATTTTTTTCATGCTCCCTGTGAGGGACGTGGCCTCGCTAAAATGGGTGTGGCCTCACTTAATAGATGAGGCTTTGCAGGAAAAGATGACCTTACACCCCAGTTTTTGACCCTTCAACAACAGACCTCAGCCACCACTGGAAAAAATAAACATTCCAACATATTAAGCCCCATACAGTAATGGCCTTTGCACCATATTATGCCACACACCGCAGTGCCCGTGATACATTATGTTCTTCAGTAAAGCTTCTAATTACTTTTAAATTACCTGCTCATTACCAGGGGTTTTCACGTACTGGGTGTCTTGCTCGTTTCCAGGGGTTTCATGCTCTGGGTGTCATGCTCATTGCCAGGGGTTTCATGCGTTGGGTGTCACACTCGATGCCAGGGGTTTCATGCGTTGGTTGTCATGCTTGTTGCCAGGGGTTTCATGCACTGGGTGTCATGCTCGTTGCCAGGAGTTTAATGTGCTGGGTGTCATGCTCATTTCCAGGTGTTTCATGCTCTGGCATCCATTCTCATTGCCAAGGGGAATGCTCGTTGCTAAGGGGAATGCTCATTGCCAAGGGGATGTAAGTATACTGGCTGGCGGGCGCATAGGTTTCTCGCTCCCCCTCTTCCCTCTTCCTTAATACTACTCTGCTTGGGGGGGCAGAGTTCTGTGGAATGACGCGGTTGCATTGTGATGTCATGATGCAACCGCATCATTCTGCGAAACTCCGCCCCCAAGTGTAGAAGTATGGTAGAGGGAGGAGGGAGAACAGAGCCACAAAGTGCTGCGGGGGGTGCCCCGTGCAATCGCACGGCTCACTTGTTGCAAAAAACGGCACTGTGCGTAATGCTCTCAAAAACTGGGAATAGCCAGGAAGGGCATCTTTGAGTGGTTTAAGATGTGCACTAGATGGAAGCAAAAAGTTGTTCCTATCTGTATATGTATGTGTGTTTAAATGCTCCTCTTTAAACGTGCTGATGTTCAATACTGCGAAATACGGACATATCTTAAGAAAGACCTGAAACGTGCACTGTGCAAACATGTGTTATGCACACCAGTGCCTGCAGGAAAGTACTGGTGTCAGAACTGCTATGCACTCCAGTGTCTGCAGTAATGTACTGGTGTTAGAACTGTAATGCAAAACAGATGGACTCACAGACAAACTGGGGGATATGACATAATGTACACAGAAGGTGATAGGGTAACAAAATACACACAAAGTGAACAGAGAAGCCCAGAGGCTAAGGAACTGGGTATCTCCCTTGTATTAGAACTGCTCAGATGGAAAAGCAAGATGTTGTGTTTTAATACGTAGAGAACCCGAAATGCTGTTGCTAAGGGCAACAGCAAAACCCTAAAGGGTTACCAACGGGTGTGGCAGTAAACTCCTTGGTCAGAGATGGAATGATAGACACAAGGAGAATCTCCACAATCCTAATTCTCACTTGCAGTGCACAGGTTTTAGCTTACTGCCACTAAACTGACCCCTGACACCTAGCACAGTGAGACAGGATTAGACAGGCAAGTCTTAGAATACAGCCGCAAACTTGCTAAGTTCACAGAGTAGTAACAGAACCCCAGCAAGCTAAACGACTGACTCCAGTCTTACTGCTAGGTCTGGATTGGCAGAGTGTAATACCAAATCCCCAGGCCTATTTGCAGTAAGCAACAAACAAATACAAAGCTACACAGTACTGGCTAACTTTCATGAACTGACTAACCAACAAAGATTCAGCAGCATCTGCTTACCCTGAAAAGAGGCCTTATAAAGCAGGTGCTGTCCACGCCCCACTCAGACCTCACAGACTGTGAGCACAAAAACCAGCACCGGATCCCCTGCCGTGCACAGAGCCTATAACCACTGCACAGCAAAAGACCCGAACCGGAGTATCAGCTGCGCTCAGGTTACTCCACTAGCACTTGTCTCCCGGTTGCCATGACGACGTGGCAGCACAGGGCAGGAGACCCTAACAGTACCCCCCCTCTGACGAGGGGTCAAAGAACCCCTACCACCGGGTTTATCGGGGAACTGCGAGAAGAAAGAGCGTATCAGTCTGGGGGCATGAAGATCACAACTGCGCACCCACGACCGCTCCTCCGGGCCATACCCCTTCCAGTGCACCAAAAATGACAGCCGACCCCGAACCACCTTGGAGTCAAGAATCCTTTCAACAACAAACTCCCTCTGGCCACGTATCAGAAGAGGGGAAGGTCTTCCACTGGAAGAAGGATTACTAATCGCCCGTTTTAAAAGGGAACAATGAAATGTTTTATTGATACCCAAAGATCGGGGCAGATCTAACTGAAATGCCACCGGATTGATAACCCTGGTGATCTTATAAGGGCCGATGAACCGGGGCCCTAACTTATGAGATGGCTGTCTCAACTTCAAATTCTTGGTAGACAACCAGACGAAGTCTCCTAATTTGAAGCTGCAGGGTCTTTTCCGCTTATCAAAAACCCTTTTGGTCACTAATGACACAGACACAAGGGCTTTCTTCACTTTCCGCCAAATACCTCTAAGGACCGAAACCACAGAGGAACCACCAGGCGTGGAGTCCAGGGGGTCAAAAGAATTGGCCTTAGGATGATGCCCATACACACAAAGGAAGGGAGAGATCCCTGTAGCAGAGTGAGCCGCGTTGTTATAGGCAAACTCCGCCATGGACAGATGAGCAACCCAGTCAGTCTGACACTTGGAGACATAACACCTGAGGAACTGCTCCAAGGACTGGTTCACCCTTTCAGTCTGCCCATTAGACTGCGGATGGTAGCCTGACGACAAGCTGACAGAAATCTGGAGATCGGAACAAAATGCCCTCCAGAATTTGGCCACAAACTGGGATCCGCGGTCAGAGACCACATCAAGTGGCAACCCGTGGAGACGCACAACATGCAGCATAAATAATTCAGACAGGCGTCTGGCTGATGGCAGCCCAACCAGTGGAGCGAAGTGCGCCATCTTCGAAAACCTGTCAACGACAACCCAGATGGCTGTCATCCCCGAGGATTTGGGCAAGTCCACCACAAAATCCATTGAAATGTGGGTCCATGGCTTAGATGGGATAGAGAGTGGATGTAATGGGCCAACAGGAACCCCTCTAGGAGTCTTATTTCGGGCACAGATGTCACATGCCCGAACCCACTGATCCACATCCTTAGCCACCGAGGGCCACCACACCGCCCTAGATAGCAACTCCCGAGTTCTGGCAATACCCGGGTGACCTGCCGACTTCTTGGCATGGAATTCCAGGAACACTCGCTGTCTTAACCTAGGAGGCACAAACAAAAGACCTACCGGAAGGTCTGGAGGAGCCTGCTCCTGTGCTCTAAGGACTAATGATAAGAGGTCCTGGGTAATGCCCACTTTAATACATGATGGGGAAACAATGGGCAACGGCTCCTCTGTGGTCTCCTGGATTGGAGCAAAACTCCGCGAGAGCGCATCAGCCTTGATGTTTTTTGACCCAGGGCGATATGTTATCAAAAAATTAAAGCGAGCAAAAAACAAAGCCCATCGTGCCTGCCTGGCATTGAGACGCTTCGCTGACTCTAAATATGCCAGATTCTTATGGTCAGTGAGAATTGAGACCACAAACTTAGCCCCCTCAAGCCAGTGTCTCCACTCCTCGAGTGCATCCTTAATAGCCAACAATTCCCGGTTACCCACGTCATAATTCATCTCGGCAGGCGAAAATTTACGGGAAAAGTAAGCACAGGGATGAAGGCGATTATCAGACACTCCCATCTGAGAAAGCACTGCCCCAATACCCATCTCAGAGGCATCCACCTCCACCACAAAAGGACGCTCTGGATCTGGGTGTCGCAGCACCTTGGCCGAAACAAATGCCCTTTTGAGACGGGCAAAAGCCGCTTTAGCCTCACAAGACCAGTGAGCAACATCTGCCCCTTTCTTAGTGAGTGCCACCAAGGGCGCCACTATAGACGAAAATCCAGCGATAAATCGTCTATAAAAATTCGCAAAGCCCAGGAAACGCTGAAGCGCCTTCAAACTAGTGGGCTGCACCCAATCCAGGACTGCCTGTACCTTGGAACCCTCCATTTGGAAACCTTCTGGGGAGATAATATATCCTAGAAATGCGATTTGCTGAACTTCAAATTCGCACTTCTCCAGCTTCGCCCCAAGCCGGTGGTCTCTGAGTTTCTGGAGGACTAAGCGTACATGCTTCCGATGTTCCTCCAGGGAATGGGAGAAGATTAGGATGTCATCTAAGTATACAACTAAGAATCTATCCAAATATTCCCTGAGCACATCATTCATGAAATCCTGGAAGACTGCCGGGGCATTACAGAGCCCAAAAGGCATCACCAAATATTCATAATGCCCTGAGTGGGTATTAAAGGCAGTCTTCCATTCATCCCCCTCTCTTATTCGGATTAGATTGTACGCACCGCGTAGGTCAATCTTAGAAAAAATGGTGGCAGTACGAAGCTGGTCAAACAAGACCGAAATGAGAGGCAGTGGGTATGAGTTTTTAATCGTGATACGGTTCAATTCCCTGAAGTCGATGCAGGGTCGCAACGAACCGTCCTTTTTACCCACGAAGAAGAACCCCGACCCAACTGGAGACTGTGAAGGTCTGATAAATCCCTTAGCCAAGTTCTCCTGAATGTACTCTGCCATAGCCTGAGTCTCAGGACGTCACAGGGAGTACAACCTGCTCTTGGGAAGCTTAGCATTTGGCAACAAATCAATGGCACAGTCATAGGGGCGATGGGGAGGTAGTACCTCTGCAACTTTTTTGGAGAACACGTCCGCAAAATCTGCATAACACCCTGGCAATCCTGGCAAACTTAGCTGCGAGAGCCTGACTGGAAGGCTCAAGCAACTCCTGAAACAATCAGTACCCCAACTAAGAATCTCCCCAGAGACCCAGTCAAATTGAGGATTGTGGGCCCTTAACCAGGGTAACCCCAACACCAATGGGGCAAAAGTACAGACAGTCACATAAAAGGACAATTTTTCAGAGTGTGTGGCTCCAATAAACAAAGAAATCTGGCTAGTGCAAGAGGTAATTTTACCTTGGGATAATGGTTCCCCGTTTAACCCACAAATCTTAATTTCCGATGCCAAGGGTACTAAGGGAACAGAGTGTTTCAGGGCGAATTGGCGGTCCATAAAAACCCCGTCGGCCCCACTGTCCACAAAGGCCTCAGTCTTGACAGTTTGACCGAGGATCTTCAAGGTCACCGGAATGATAAAAGTCTTCTTGGGAAATTCTGACTTCTGGCCTGACAGGATATTTCCCATCACCCTCAGGCCCTGAAGTTTTCCGGCTTTTCTGGGCATGATACTACCACATGACCTTTATTCCCACAGTACAAACACAACCCCTGCTGTCTCCTCCGCGTCTTCTCACGCGAGGAGAGGCGGGTAGCCCCAATCTGCATAGGCTCCTCAGAAAATTCCTCAGAGTCTGAGGTTCCCTTGGGAAGGAAGGAAATCTCAGTCTCCCTTTCAAGCCTACGCTCTCTCAGCCGTCTATCCACCCGGATGGATAACTGCATGAGCTGATCCAAGCTATCAGGCAAGGGATATTGTACCAGTTGGTCCTTTATCTGGTTAGAAAGACCTCTTCGGTACTGGTGTCTCAGGGCTGGGTCATTCCACTGGGTATCATGGGCCAACCTCCGAAACTCCGTACAGTAAACCTCAACTGGCCTTCGCCCTTGCTTAAGGATCGAAATCTGAGCCTCGGCTGAGGCCGTCTTGTCAGGGTCATCATACAACATGCCCAGTGCCGTAAAAAAAGCATCAACACTTTTAAGCGACGGACAGTCAGGCTGCAACCCATATGCCCAGACCTGTGGGTCTCCTTGTAGCAAGGAAATCACTATGCCCACCCGCTGAATCTCCGACCCAGAAGACTGAGCCCTAAGCCGGAAGTATAGCTTGCAGCTCTCCTTGAAACAAAAGAACTGCGAGCGATCTCCAGAAAAACGATCCGGGAGATTTACTTTCGGCTCCTTAACCCCTGCAGGTGCTGCTGCTGCGGGAGCTCCGCCAGCAGCCTGGGAGGTGTGCATTTTAATGGACAAATCATTAAATTGTCGAGTCAGGACCTGCACCTGATCGACCACCTGTTGCAACGTATTTTGAGGGGTATGCTCCATATTCCCACAAAATTTCAACAGGAGTATTAGGCTGCTGAATATGTTATGCACACCAGTGCCTGCAGGAAAGTACTGGTGTCAGAACTGCTATGCACTCCAGTGTCTGCAGTAATGTACTGGTGTTAGAACTGTAATGCAAAACAGATGGACTCACAGACAAACTGGGGGATATGACATAATGTACACAGAAGGTGATAGGGTAACAAAATACACACAAAGTGAACAGAGAAGCCCAGAGGCTAAGGAACTGGGTATCTCCCTTGTATTAGAACTGCTCAGATGGAAAAGCAAGATGTTGTGTTTTAATACGTAGAGAACCCGAAATGCTGTTGCTAAGGGCAACAGCAAAACCCTAAAGGGTTACCAACGGGTGTGGCAGTAAACTCCTTGGTCAGAGATGGAATGATAGACACAAGGAGAATCTCCACAATCCTAATTCTCACTTGCAGTGCACAGGTTTTAGCTTACTGCCACTAAACTGACCCCTGACACCTAGCACAGTGAGACAGGATTAGACAGGCAAGTCTTAGAATACAGCCGCAAACTTGCTAAGTTCACAGAGTAGTAACAGAACCCCAGCAAGCTAAACGACTGACTCCAGTCTTACTGCTAGGTCTGGATTGGCAGAGTGTAATACCAAATCCCCAGGCCTATTTGCAGTAAGCAACAAACAAATACAAAGCTACACAGTACTGGCTAACTTTCATGAACTGACTAACCAACAAAGATTCAGCAGCATCTGCTTACCCTGAAAAGAGGCCTTATAAAGCAGGTGCTGTCCACGCCCCACTCAGACCTCACAGACTGTGAGCACAAAAACCAGCACCGGATCCCCTGCCGTGCACAGAGCCTATAACCACTGCACAGCAAAAGACCCGAACCGGAGTATCAGCTGCGCTCAGGTTACTCCACTAGCACTTGTCTCCCGGTTGCCATGACGACGTGGCAGCACAGGGCAGGAGACCCTAACAACATGAAACGTAGTTTCTTTGTTAATTGCTAAATTTTGCCCGAGCCAGCTGCAAAGGCATACCCCCACAATGGGTCACATAGAAACAACAGGCATGTTATTATTATACACATGAGATATTGGCATGCCACATCTAGCCGCCACACACTGCACACTCCCCAGCACAGTTGCACTGAGGACACAATGCATGCTAGGAATGAGGATGAAGCACAATGATAGCAACCACACCCCTACTGTATACGGCTGAGACACTTAGCATTGCTCACCCCATGACAATTTAGAAAGAAATATAATTTTTCATGTCTCTATGTTATGAGGCATTTTGGGGTCAATCACACTCTCCAAGCAGTCTGCTTGCTCCATATAGCTGGTTGGCTGTGAGTGAGTGATGCAAGTTCTTATAACAGGCGGGAGGACGCGGCTGGCACACGGCTGTCAGCCTCCATACTGTGTGTTGCCAATTGTCCAGGAGAACCCAACGGGTGTAAGAGACCTGGGAAATTTCCGGGTTGACCCCTTTCAGACATAAGCCTGGTGTGCGCTACTCTCATGTCACATGTCATATACACACACACACACATCTTACACATACACATGTCACACTCAAACACGTCTTATACACACACACACACACACGTCACACACCAGGCACCAGACCTCACCACAACAGGCCGCATCTCTGTTCCTTGGCTGCGCCGCTGCTTCCACTACTCACTGCAGCACGGACTACAGCAGCCCCCTCCATTCACTGCGGCCCCCTCCAGGCAGCCCCACCCCTTCCAGGCGGTCCAGCACCAATCAAAGGCATTTGGGTGCAAGCTGGGAGTAAATTCCCGGGTCGCACCATTCAGACCTAAGCCGTGTTGTCTAACCTGGTCCATTGCAGGGTCGGCGACCAGGGAACGTGTTCCCAGATTGGGGCCTTTCAGACATACCAAAATCCCGGGCTGATGCTTGTTCATGAGCAAAAACCCAGGATTTTGGAGGATGTCTAAAAGTGGTATCAGAAGAATTTTTCACTTGAACAAGCTAAAGGTATTAGTAGTATTAATATCTAGCTGATAAAATGGGAGTTTAATTACAGGTGGATTTTGAAGAGTAACCTGTGATGCTGCACTGGTTATGGCAGGATGTAGCTTGAGGCAGCATAGTCTTTTGTGCCTTTTTTTACTGACACCTCCATGCAGATGCACTGATTGTTGCAAGAGTCACATGTGAAAAATCTTATTTTTTTCAAGAATTTGTATATGCTATAAACAAATCCATACCGTGTACATCCTGTGGGATTTCATACATTATTTATAGTAAGATAAATGTTTTGCATGTGTTAAATTATGGTATGTTTCTGTGGTGCAGGAATTTGGAACGTATGTGAACAAACAGTGGTTCTTCAAGGAGCGCTACTGCTAGCTGAAAAGCTTAGCCTACACAAAGCATTGCAGAAAATGAATACCCCTTTCAGACAGAACATGAAATTACCGGGTGAAGCATTTCCACCCGGTAATTTCATGAAACACATGGGTCTTTTTTCTGTGTGAAAGGGTCGACCCGGGTTGAAATCCCTGGGACTTCGACCCTGGAATCTACCAGGGTTGGAGACACGGGAATTTCGACATGGGTTGACCCTTTCACACAGACAAAATACCCGTGTTGATCTGCAAATTACCGGGTCGAAATTCGGTAATTTGCATGTCTGTGTGAAAGGGGGGGGGGGGGGGGGGGGTGTCAGGCAGGTCCCGGCAAAACGACCAGGCATTGAAATGCTGGGTAATTACCGGGACTTTCAGACTTTTCTGTCTGAAAAAGGTATAAGAAGTCTGACTGGCCTCTTATTGAAAAACCAATCACCGATGCTTTAAAAGAAGTCAGCTCAGGTACTCAGCCTCAAAGCCACGAATGGAAGAAAAGAGCCATTGCTATGTTTTGGACCAAAATTCTTTCATGTCGTTCGCTATTGTCCCTGAATGACATTGAGAGGAAATGGAAAGAGGATATGCTCTTTTCAGTGGAAAACACGATACCAAAAATAAATCACACTGGGGGTCATTCCGAGTTGTTCGCTCGCAAGCTGCTTTTAGCAGCTTTGCACACGCTAAGCCACCGCCTAATGGGAGTGAATCTTAGCATAGTAAAATTGCGAACGAAAGATTAGCAGAATTGTGAATAGACACTTCTCAGCAGTTTCTGAGTAGCTCCAGACTAACTCTGCCACTGCGATCAGTTCAGTGCTTGTCGTTCCTGGTTTGACGTCACAAACACACCCAGCGTTCGCCCAGACACTCCTCCGTTTCTCCAGCCACTCCCGCGTTTTTCCCAGAAACGGCAGCGTTTTTTCACACACTCCCATAAAACGTCCAGTTTCCGCCCAGAAACACCCACTTCCTGTCAATCACATTACGATCACCAGAACGAAGAAAAAACCTTGTAATGCCGTGAGTAAAATTCCTAACTGCATAGCAAATTTACTTGGCGCAGTCGCACTGCGGACATTGCGCATGCGCATTAGCGACTATTCGCTCCGTTGCGACAAAAAAATAACGAGCGAACAACTCGGAATGACCCCCACTGTTCTCTACGAACTGCTCAAAGCCACAAAAGCAGCAGATATATTTGCAGAACTGCTCTTGGCACTGCCAACAGAATTTTGGGTGGAAGAAGCATCCTTAATGCTAAACCATGTTACTGATGACTTTCTTCTTGGATGTCTGGTGGGAGATAATGAAAGATAGTAAAAACAGGCAGGATGAGATGGTTACGAGGTTTGCAGCCCTTGCGTGTCAGTACTTGTCAAAGTCTAATGATGACATTTGCCAGAGCTCTAAGCCATTTAATCCTGACCCTGAGCAAGCTCCTCTTCCAGCTGATAGCCTCCTCACAGTGGTTTTAGATTAACTTCATAAATTTATAGTGTAATCAATAACAGCCAGCTGAAGCGCTACACCATAGCAAACTTTGCAGACATGTTTTTGTAATGCCAGAGCCAAAGATCTAAAGGTGGCTACACACTTGGCCAGGCATTCCCAACCGCGGTCCTCAAGGCACACTAACAGTGCAGCTTTTAGTGATATCCAGGCTTGAACACCGGTGACTTAATTAGTACCTCAGTTATTTTGATTTAACCATCTGTGCTAAAGCCTGGATATCACTAAAACCTGCACTGTTGGTGTGCCTTGAGGACCGCGGTTGGGAACGCCTGCACTAGGCGATGTGCTCGGTGAGCGACATCGCCTAGTGTTTCCCTCCCGGGGCGGGCTACCTGACGGTGGGCATACACTCTGTGCAATATCACTAATGATGTCGCACAGTGACGTCATGCTGTGGCCGTCCAGAGCATGAAGCTTTGGATGATGAGTCCAAATTGAGCTGCATGCATTGCTGAGGCCGAGGGTTATTAAACAACCTGCTGGGCCACGCATTGCTTTGCGGCGGCGGCATATACGCTGGACAATATAGTAAACAATATCTTTCTGGAGGGGGAAATTGAGCGATATAGTTCACTATATATCGCTCAGTGTGTATGCATCTTTAGTCCCCAAAGCAGCCTCTGAGAAATGGTTATGGAAGCAGACATGATTGTGCAAGGTGGTAACACCGCTTCCGGGTTTAGATTACTATGAGGAGCTCAACCTTTTAGTTTAAATATTTTGAAAGAGTTGCTTCTTCACTGGGGAATGGTGTTGCACAATTATATGAATGACAATGGGGTCTATTCATGAAGCAGTGAAAAGAGTGGAGAAGTGAGCCTCTGGAGAAGTTGCAACCAATCAGCTGCTCCGTACAATTGTATAGTATGCAAATTATAAAGGTTACTTCAATGCTGATTGGTTGCCATAGGCAACTTCTCCAATGGCTCACTTCTCCACACTTTTCACTGCTTCATGAATAGACACCTATGAACTGTAGCAATTGGATATGAATGTTACAGAATGACTGGAAGCCTTGCATCCTTGTATGAAAACTTGAATACATTAAAAGCTGCGGAGACGTTACCTGAGGAAGAGAGAGGGATGCACTAGAATTGGCAGACTGTATCACCAGCCTTCTGGAGAAAGCAGACAATGTTCAGATAAAGAGGACAACGAATGACACCTACGTGATGGCTGCAGTTACTATAAACATGATTGATGCTAAGATTGGCTGCTATAAAGAGTTATGTTCAGTAATTTCCTCAGAAATTTGTTGGACCTTTTCTAATGACTGGATAAATTGACTTAAAAAGAACAAAGATCTTTTTCAGGAACCAGACCTAACATTTAATTTGTTGGAAACCCCAGTTAAAGCTACATCTGATCAAAACAATATTAATATCCATTAAATAAAGGTATTGGCTTCACTTTCTGCATTGAGCTTTAGGTGTTCTAATAGTGCAGAAACACCTGTCTCCTCACAATGCTTGATGGAGAGCTGATGGGGAAAGCTGTCCTCTGATAAAGAAGAGATTCAATTCTTATATTTACTGGTTATCAAATTAATTATTCTGAAACTGTAGATGGCAATGATACCGTCTCCCTACTACAGTCAGCAGAAATAGCAAGGATATTTGTTCTTCCATATATACTAGAAAATTTAGATTAATGTATTAATGTAGAGTTTTGCCTGCACTGGGTTCTGTCATGCTCACCGTTTCCACTCATTGCGCAGTAGTCAATTATTTTCACCCCTTCCACACCTGTTCTGTTTCTGCTGATGAGTGTGGTATAATCATTTCAGCTCGCTACCCCTGCGGTAGCGAGGGCTAAACCTGATTACTATGGGCATGATATGTGCTTTAACGGGGATCACTTTAGAAAGCGTGATAAATCATTTGAATACCGCCCATTATGTCTCTTTGTAAGCTTCTCAATAGCCACAGTAGGTGCTGGCAGCATTCAGATAAACCACACTGCCTTACTACTGGGGGCAAAACTACAGGGAGCTATATTACTGGGGGCTAAACTACTGGGGGCTAAACTACTGGGGGCATAACTACTGGGGGCATAACTACTGGGGCTAAACTACATGGGGCTATATTACTGGGGGGCAAAACTACAGGGCTAAACTACTGGGGGCTAAACTACTGGGGAATAACTACCGGGGCTAAACTACTGGGGGCTAAACTACTAGGGGCTAAACTACAGGGGGGCTAAACTACAGGAGGGCATAACTACGGCGGCTAAATTACAGGGGGCTAAACTACTGGGGCTAAACTACAGGGGGCTAAACTACAGGGGGAATAACTACAGGGGGAATAACTATGGGGGCTAAACTACTGGGGGCTAAACTACAGGGGGGGCTAAACTAGAGGGGGGCTAAACTACAGGGGGCATAAACTACGGTGGCTAAATTACAGGGGGCTAAACTACTGGGGGCATAACTACAGGGGCTAAACTACAGGGGACATTACCACTGGGGGCTAAACTACAGTGGGGCTAAACTACTGGGGGCATAACTACGGTGGCTAAACTATAGGGGGCTAAACTACAGGGGGCAATACCACCAGGGACATTACCACTGGAGGCTAAACTACTGGGGGCATTACTACTGGGGGCATAACTACTGGGGGAATTACCACTGGGGGCTAAACTACAGTGGGGCTAAACTACAGTGGGGCTAAACTACTTGGGCATAACTACGGTGGCTAAACTACAGGGGGCTAAACTACAGGGGCAATACCACCTGGGACATTACCACTGGAGGCTAAACTACTGGGGGCTAAACTACTGGGGGCATTACCACTGGGGGCTAAACTACTGGGGGCATGACTACTGGGGGCATAACCACGGGGGGGCTAATCTAATAGGGGCATAAATACTGGGGGCATTACCATTGGGGCTAAACTACAGGAGGTTAAACTACTGGGGGCATAACTACAGGCAGCACTACTACAGGGGTATTACTACTGGGGGCAATACTACACAGGGGCATTACTACTTGGTGCACTACTATGAGAGCATTATATAAGGGGTATCACTCCTGGGAACATAAGGGGCACTACTACTGGGGGCATTCCATAAGCGGCACCACTACTATGGGCTCTACATAAGGGGCACTACCACTGTGGGCACTACCACTACAGTGGACACTGCATAAGGGGCACTACTACTGTGGACATTGTATAAGGGGCACTACTGCTATGGGCATTATGTGTATTAAGGATGCTACTACTGTGGGCATTATGTGTATTAGGGGGTGCTACTACTGTGGGCTTTGTGTATAAGGGGCAGTAATGTGTGTCATAACATGAATAAGGGAATCCACTATGTGGTGTAATGTTAATAATATTATGCTACTGTGCGGCATCATTTTAATTGGGGATACTTTTGTGTAAATACGCCCCTTTCTTTTTGAGACCATGTCCCTTTTTTGGGGCGAACACCTACGGCGCATGCAATCCCTTTATTTCATGGGCATAGGGAAGGATAGGGGGAGGGGGGGGGAAGTTCCACCACCTCTCTAGAACCACTTTAAGCACTGCTTGGAGCAAATCCCTGTTCTGGCTATGCAGAAAGATGGAGCATTTAGATTGGGTTGTACATTTGAGACTAAAGCCAATATTTGGAAAACACTTTAAAAACGAAGTCCCTGCTTCTTTGTTTGATGTTTGCAAACTGTCAGGGAATGAGTTGACAGAACTTGACCTTCCGGAGTATGGTCCTGGCACGGAGCTCTAGCTTGGATGGAATGTTGTTGTATCTCTGTAGAGATAAAGGATCAATATGTCAACACAGAGATCCCGATGAGGTCAATCTCTTCAGCAAGGGTTTATTAGTGTCTATGGTACAAGTCCTGCCATGATGTAGTTCAATGGAATGCAGGCTTCTCAGTCAAGTTGTGAGGAGTCTCCTGCAAAGACAACTTCTTCATGTGACATACACTCTGGAATATGTGCAGTATATGCCTCTCCTTAACCTCCGTACTTTTGCCTACAACCTGCAGTTCTCTGTCCTCCTGCTCTGATGTTTCCAACTCCTCTGCAGCTCAAGCTGTTCTAACTGGCTCACCTTGATGTACAAAAACATGTGGCCAGGCTTTATAGTGGCTGAATTTCTGCCTCACTGGATGTTGTGATAAAGCAGCCGGTAGACCACAATTTACAACAAGCCAAAGATTTAAAAAAAAAGGTGACTATGGGGGTCATTCCGAGCTGATCAATCGCTGCCGATTTTCGCAGGTGAAAAAGCGGCATTTATGTGCATGCGTATGGGCCGCAATGCGCACGCGCGTCGTACGGGTACAAAGCCCGCTGTGGTTGTGCACAAGTTCTAGCGAAGTTTTTCTTCGCACTGACGGCTGCAAGAAGATTGACAGGAAGGGGGCGTTACTGGGTGTCAACTGACTGTTTTCAGGGAGTGTTTGCAAAAACGCAGGCGTGTCTGAAAAAATGCAGGCATGGCTGGGCGTTCGCTGGGCGGGTGTATGACGTCAAATCCGGACACGAATAGGCTGAAGTGATCGCAGGCGCTGAGTAGGTTCAGAGCTACTCTGAAACTGCACAAACTGTTTTTGTAGAGCTCGGCTGCACAAGCGTTTGCACTTCTGCTAAGCTAAAATACACTCCCCAGTGGGCGGCGGCATAGCGTTTGCACAGCTGCTAAAACTAGCTAGCGATCAACTCGGAATGGCCCCCTATCTCCAAAAGATTTTATTTATTTATAATTAGGTATTCTGCCATGTCCTCCATATAATAGCAATGATGCCAGAAAATACGTGTGAACCTCTTTTCTACTTGTCCTTGGAAATTCTCTCTCTGTGTGAGACACTGAGCGCAAATGACACATCCAAAAATCGCTTACTCAGACAAGCCAACGAGAGACACTTCTTGTAGTCCATTACTGAGCAACATTAATTAATTGAGTCATTAATGAGCAACATCGGGCTACACTCATGCAGAAAATTAACAAACTTTAATGACTTGTTTACAAATGTAGAAACATTTTGTGTTCTCTTAAATTAGCCATGAAAAGGAACAAGTCATACAACTTGCACTGTTTTTAATAGTATGACATATATATATGAGACAAATAAAATCTCTGGTATAACAGTTATGGCTTATGAAATGCATGGGTATACTGTATTATATCTATGTATTAAATAAGTGGCTATCACCAGCTCAGCAAGACCAGAAACTGAGCCTGATCCTCCAGCGACATTGCTTTGAGTATACATTTGGAACTTGTGAGAAATATACGTGTGCATACAGCTGCAGATACGACGGCCATATATTATATTATAAAACGTTATCATTTACATGCAGTGTTCAGCATTTTATGAAAACTACCGGCACAGATATCTTTAGACAGGTGGAAAATCGTACATTGGGCCTAATTCAGTAGGGACTGCAAATCCTGCTAATTAGTACCTAGGAAATGGAGCAATGCCGCCCCTCCCACCCCGCTAACACTTCTGCCTGACTGACAGGCAGAGGCGATCGCATTTTCTGCGCCCCCCCCACAGAAAATGTGGGTGCATGCGCAGGATGGACGCTGTGCAGGATGGGCTCTGCGAATGCGCCCGCATCCTTTTAGCAATTATTGCGGTTGGATCAGGCGACCGCCATTTCAGCTTGGTCGCAGGGGGAAGGCGGCGGTTAGCATGCTGGGCGGCCATACCCTGCGATGGGCGGCTCCCAACATGCAAACAGAATTTGCAATCCTTACTGAATAAGGTCCATAGCCCACAGCCCCTTTACATATAGCTCATTACACCCCCTTCAGATAATTTAATAACCTGTGTTCAGTATGATTTTCCGATGGACGGGATGCCGGCCGTCAGTATACGACACTTCTGTCCAAATGCACCA
The DNA here is from genome assembly GCF_028390025.1 of Pseudophryne corroboree. Lineage (NCBI taxonomy): Eukaryota > Metazoa > Chordata > Amphibia > Anura > Myobatrachidae > Pseudophryne > Pseudophryne corroboree. The sequence goes on along the minus strand of NC_086445.1, from coordinate 462,923,858 downwards.
ATCCTCAAAGCATGCCAAATAGCCTGATTTAGTATGGCATGGACTTTGCAACTTAGCTACACCAAAACTCTATCCCTAAATACCTAGTACACTATAATTTAACTGAGATGCAAAATTGAGGGAAGAATAGCACAATGGAGGACTTGGTAACAAAACTGAGGAAAAAGTACAAGTACACGATCTAGGGTAAAAAGGCAAACTTGGCGTTTCAAAAAAAGTGACCTGCACCATACATTGCTATCTGCGACTTTATACTACATCCTGTGTGGCACAAAACAATCGCTAATCTGCACTACTCAGTACAATATGTGCAAAATAAAAAGCAAAAAGTGCACAGCACGGGAATCGCACTCTATGGTGATAAAAGGACAGATGTACTGTATGACGACACATCTGTAATAATCAATTCTCCCATCCAAATAATTATCCTTAACCCACTCATCCCCATTAAATTCCCATATTCACTCATTCTACTGTCTTATAAGGCTTATATTACGTTAATTGAAAAAAGTATACTGGCGCTAGTAGAAGTTTCTCCAATATTAATAACAGAAACGTGGATGAATTGAAACAAGTAAATAATTTATTCACTAAACAGTTAAAATATCACTTAAAAACAAATAAAGTTGGGCATAGATTGAAGCTGAGAATCAAAATAAGAATAGCTGCTAGTATGCATCCACATGTGATCCCGGACTGAGAAATAAAGTTCCCTGGGGAATAATGTTGTTTAAATACAACTGGTGTTACCCATAGTGATGGAGTCCTCCAAGAGCTTGAAAAGTAACAGCAGGCAAGCTGTGATGTTTTGTGCAGAGGCTAATTATCTCCAATCGGTGCTGTAATGATGCAGTCCCACAGAGAAATTTCCAAGGCAGGAATATTCGTGTTAAAAGTCCATATCTGGATCCTCACAGGATGGAATGCATATGTTGGTGGCAGCTTGTCACTTAACGCGTTTCCCTAGGCACAGTCACCTAGCTTCATCATGCATCACATGTGGATGCATACTAGCAGCTATTCTCATTTTGATTCTCAGCTTCAATCTATGCCCAACTTTACTTGTTTTTAAGTGATATTTTAACTGTTTAGTGAATAAATTATTTACTTGTTTCAATTCATCCACGTTTCTGTTATTAATATTGGAGAAACTTCTACTAGCGCCAGTATACTTTTTTCAATATTGCATATACATTTGGGACTGACAATCCCTTACTGGCAGCTGTGACAGCGCGTCTGGTTTTTGCTTTTATATTACGTTAAAACTTGTGGTTAAACATACAATTAGAGTATACTATTTTGATTATGCTCCTTTAAACTCAACACATTGTAATAGCTTCTATCTCTCTTTCCCAGGCTGTAAACGTCACCACCTCGCGCATATTATTACAAGAAACAAACTGCTCTGTCATTCGTTGCACTGATAGTTTTTCTCTTCTTCAGAGTTTGACAAACTTTAGTTAACACTAATTTACTGCTGGAGTTCACTGAAGGGAAAAGCAGCCAGCACAGTAAGTGGCCACATGCATTGTTGGCAATTAATAGTCACCTGTCAGCTTCTGTGCCAAACCGAGGAAGACATTGAAAGAATAAACTGCCGCTGGCAGGAGAGGTAAGTGATGATATGAAACCTACTGTACATTGTGTATTTGTAACCAGGTAGGGCCATACTTGCCCACTTTTGAAAAAGCATTTCAGGGAAATTGGGAAAGTAACACCTATCAGCGCTGACGTGTACTGCTACATCTGAGAGGCGTGTCATGAAAATTACCTATATCCAAATATAAATGAGCCCCAAAGTTAGTTAGATCTACTTGTTGAAGAAAAGACACTGATATTCTTCAGGATTTGTTCATGTATTGTGTTTTACAAGAAGTTCCATATACTGTAAGTGGCCACGAGAAACCTTATTTAAAATGCATGTAGCCATAGGGATGATTATGCCTTATAGCCAATGCAGGGAAATGGCACTGATGATCCCATCTGAATGTATTTATCTGTGATTTATTTCCCCCTTCAAGAATGTAACAGCTACATAATGGGGTTAAGGTGCAATCAGTGAGATTGCTGATCTATTCAGGGAGTCAGGGAGATTGCTTGTATTTCAGGGAGTCTCCTGCAGAATGAGGGAGGGTAGGCAACTATGGGTAGGGCTCTGATAGTATGCTGATTTGATTTTAGCTCTTAGAACTTGCAACTTTCCAGAAATGTCACTTGCCTGTTATAAGCTACGAATATTTATAATCTACGGATTTTGTGTATCTCCCTTGTGTCCTCTGGTTTGCAGTGTTTAGGTATATTAATCATAAAATGTACAGAGGAAGCCGGGTAAGTCTAAACACACATAAATAGTGATATAATGCACTGGTTTTAAAAATTCCCGAAAAAGTTGAAATTAATACACCATGGGGGTAATTCCAAGTTGATCGCAGCAGGATCTTTGTTAGCAATTGGGCAAAACCATGTGCACTGCAGGGGAGGCAGATATAACATGTGCAGAGAGAGTTAGATTTGGGTGGGTTATTTTGTTTCTGTGCAGGGTAAATACTGGCTGCTTTATTTTTACACTGCAATTTAGATTGCAGATTGAACACACCACACCCAAATCTAACTCTCTCTGCACATGTTATATCTGCCTCCCCTGCAGTGCACTTGGTTTTGCCCAACTGCTAAAAAAATTCCTGCTGCGATCAACTTGGAATTACCCCCCATATTCTGTAACGGGTGGCACTCCAGCTGCTGTGCAACTACACATTGCAGCATATTTTATAAAACTACACATCAACAGCAAAATTGTGGCAGGCCATGATGTGATGTGTAGTTCCACAGCAGCTGGAGTGCAACAGGTTGCCTAACCTGGTCCATAAGATGTATTGAAAGCTGTTATTGGCTTCCAATATAATTGTATAAATATTTCACTTTCTGCCGCAACACAAGGTCACCGCATATCAGCGATTAAGAGAGTCTTTATCAGTAACGGGTGCTAATAAGTGAAATTGTGGAAACAGCTTATTAACAGATATTTATATATTGCATACATACACTGCAGTCGTTTACAGAGAATCTATTTTAGGCATTGGCGGCAATCCCTGCAATCAATGTACCCTACCACATGTACACACTAGGATTAATTTTAGCCAGAAACCAATAAACCTAACTGTATGTTTTAATAATGTGTGACAGTAAATGGGAGAGGAAACCTGTAGAAACACAGGGAAGATATATAAGCTTTACACAATCAAACCAATAGCCCCAGGGCTGTGTCAACAAAGCTAACCAATGCTGCCCCAAGCATTCACTAGACTTGTTTTTAAACAGCATAAGAAAGGCATATTAGAATAAAAAAAAAGTGTGAACTTCATTAGTTATGAGACACCAAGAACTCCTATATCAAAGACAATTTCCAAGCAGTGTTATGATGGCAGCTGGCTGGTGCCGCAGTCATCCTAGGTCTCTGACCATAGGCTTGTTGAAACATAAAGTGGTCTCTCCTTGTATGTTTTGAACCAATGAGTTCTTTGCCAAGGATGTAGCATCAATATTGGGGTGGAAAATTACATTGTTATGTCTTCGGTTTGCAAAATAAAGATACACAAAAATAATTATAGCCTTATTGTTAGTGTACTTTTCAAAACAAGTTTTTCAAGTTTTTTTAATTGTAACATTAAGGCATAAAATAAAGTATCCTGTTCTTACAACAGGCATACTTAACCCCTCTGCTGCTGATGGGTTTCTCACCCCATGTGCTGAGCACATTTTCTACTTTTCTACTCCTTTTTTTTTAAATTTATAACCACCACAGATACTTTTTTTGGTTCTTGCTTTGACATTAATAATTGATATTGCAACCTGTAGGATTCTTCACGTCATTTTTTGCAACAAAAAGAAAATCTGCACTAAAATGACACAATTTTTTTGCATATTTTTGCTTGCTCGATTTAAAGACTCACAATATGCAATTATAATATAGCGGCAAAACAAGGCCTACCATTTTTGAAATTAGGGTAGAATAATGCAATAAGGGCCTAATTCACCATGGGCACAACTACAACCGTTTACAATAGCATGCGGGGGGACGCCCAGCACAGGGCAAGTCCGCTCGGCATGCCGGGCCCTTCCCCCCCGCTAACATGCGAGCGCTTCGCTCAGCAGCGAAGCACTAGCATGTTAAGGGTAGCCCTCTGTCTACGCATCCTAGCTGCGAAGGCAGATGGCTATCCGCCATGTTTCGGCTGCATTCCCATATGTGAGATGCCGTTGAATCTCACTGTGTGCGCAAACTGCAAAAAGGCTTCAGCATGCAAATGCATCATAGATGCATTCCATGCTGAATCGGGCCCTAAATGCGTGGACACCCTTTTTTTTTAATTTAACACTGGATGGGGAGATCTGGGCTCTAGAGCCCCATGTATGGAAATGTAAATTTTTCTGTACTGCTTAGGTCAATATCTGGTGACCACAAGGCAATGACTACTAAGGGTGCAATTATGTGTGCCAGTGTCATCACACAAGGGTAGGGAACTAAATCCCCCCCCACCAATATACCGAAAATATAGCACAAGTAAAATTGGTGATCAGACAATAACTACTAGGGGGCAGCATCATTTAAAAGAGTGGGTGTCTGATTTTATGGATGTCACGTTTTAGGCGATCTTCCCCCATCCCTGGACTCCATGATTTCTCTGTAATGCAGGGGTTAATGCCTGGTTATCACAGTGATTTATATGGGACTACTTACAGTACTGTAGCTTGAATGAGGTTACCCCACCCCTTTCTAACTAGAGTATCTCCATATTTCTGTTATATGATGTGGAGAGTTAAAGTCCCTCCCCTGACTTTTTCATATATATTTTTTCAATCCAGTGACATTGGCCGGGGCAAGCTGGCCTGGGCACCTCCACCTGGATGCCAGCATGTCACCACTAGTCATCTGGAGCGGTGGAAAAGGTAAATTTGTTTTTCAACCCCTCCCTCATTCAAAGCAGACGACGAGTACCACTCATCACCTGCACTCTATTCCATAGGTTCTCAAACTCGGTCCTCAGGACCCCACACAGTGCATGTTTTGCAGGTAACCCAGCAGGTGCACAGGTGCATTAATTACTTACTGACGTATTTTAAAAGGTCCACAGGTGGAGCTAATTATTTCACTTGTGATTCTGTGAGACCTGAAAAACATGCACCGTGTGGGTTCCTGAGGACCGAGTTTGAGAACCTGTGCACTATTCAAATCAAAGAAAAAGGTCATTATAAAATGTAAAACAATATTTTAATCAAGAAATAACATAATAGAACATGAATCCGGTATGTTAAAGACATTATTTAAAATTGCAAAAGACTAAGACAAGTTTCCAAATAACAAAACTGTACATAAAGGGACATTTCTAAATGTTTTTATGTATAATAATAAAACACAAAACCTACTAGAATATTTGGAAGTCCAAAAGTAACTTATCTGGACATCCAACGGTGGGCTTTTATATATGGCTGCAAACTTCATTGGGTCCTCGCTCTTAGGCATACCTCCCAACATGACCCTCTCCAGGAGGGACACAATGCTCTGCTCCTGGACTTCCCTCTTAATTTATGATTGCCATCACCTGGGCTGACACACCTTTCTTATTAATTTACCTGTTCAACACAGGTGACGGCAATCTTAAATTACGATAAAAGTTCAGAAGCAGAGCATTTTGTCCCTCCTGGAGAGGGGCATGTTGGGAGGTATGTCTTAGGGCCTAATTCAGATCCGATCACAGCAGCAAATTTGTTAGTAGTTGGGCAAAACCATGTACATTGCAGGAGGAGGGTGGGGTGGGGTGGGGTGGGGATATAACGTGCAGACAGAGGGCCTAATTCTGAGTTGATCGCAGCTTCAAGTTTGTTAGTAATTGGGCAAAACCATGTGCACTGAAGGGGGGGCAGATATAACATGTGCAGAGAGAGAGATAGATTTGGGTGTGGTGTGTTCAATCTGCAATCTAAATTGCAATGTAAAAATAAAGCAGCCAGTATTTACCCTGCACAGAAACAAAATAACCCACCCAAATCTAACTCCCTCTGCAAATGTTATATCTGCCCCCCCTGCAGTGCACATGGTTTTGCCCTACTACTAAAAATTTTCCTGCTGCGATTAACTTGGAATTACCCCCAGAGTTAGATTTGGGTGGGGTTTGTTCAATCTGAAATCTAAATTGCAGTGTAAAAATAAAACTGCCATTATTTACCCTGCACAGAAACAACATTTCCCACCCAAATCTAACTCTCTCTGCAATTGTTACATCTGCCCCACCTGCAGTGCACATGGGGGGTAATTCAGAGTTGATCGCAGCAGCAAATTTGTTAGCAGTTAGGCAAAACCATGTGCACTACAGGGGTGGGCGACAGAACATGTGCAGAGAGAGTTAGATTTGGGTGGGGTTTGTTCTAACTGAAATCTAAATTGCAGTGTAAAAAGAAAGCAGCCAGTATTTACCCTGCACAGCAACAAAATAACCCACCCAAGTCTAACTCTCTCTGCAAATGTTATATCTGCCCCCCCCCTCCCCCTGCAGTGCACATGGTTTATGCCCAACTACTAACAAATTTGCTGCTGTGATCAGATCTGAATTAGGGTGTGTACAGACGGTGAGATATCTTCTTTCGATGTTGACTATATAATCAAAATCGCAAGAAAAATTAGTCAAAATCGGTGGTGATGGGCTCCGGAGAGTTCAAGGGAAATCGCAAGTGAAAATCGGGCATAGCAAGAATCTCACCGTGTCTACACACCCTTACCCCCTTAGTTCTGGTTGATACAGAGAGAGTGTATCCAAGCCTCTTTAAATTCTCATATCTTACTTGGAGTCTAACAACAAATGCATAGTTTATTTGGAGCAGAGAACCAGTGACTCTGATGAAAGGATCCTGACCATGCAAAATGTTATTGACCAACAGGATAATGCCTTACCTCAATACTCTGAGAAACTGGGTGATCTGGAGAACCACCAGAGGCACACAGCAAGTTACAGTGGAAACCCTACAGTGTTGACCTTCTTGACCTTAGTACGGATATCCAGGTACTGCAAGATCCAACCACATCTGGGACTGTTTCTATTAAGAGGGCTCATAAGATTGTCCCTGAGAGAGCTGGGCCCAATCAATGCAAAATTTCTGGACTTCAGAGACAAGGAAAATGTCCTCATGGCCTATAGTAAAGTGAGAAGGCAAACCTTTTCTGCTCTGGTGGTTCAAAAGAGAAAGACTTTCAGCTGGGTTTGTAGCCATTTATCTGGATACACATTACAGTGTATCCAGCTAAGCTCAGAGTTGAATGAAAAGCCACACTTTTTTTAGAAGCCGACATGGACTGAAGTAGACTTGGACTGAATGACAGTATCACCCTACCATACCTAATTATTATTTTGCTACCTATGTCCTGTTAGCTGGTTAACTAGTTATTGTTTCTATGTCATTATTATGTCTCCCTTTACACACCTACTGGAGATTGCCATGGGAGCAGCACCTATGACCTGTGTGAGAAACTGATGTATTTTGAAACCTCTCTGAGAGCTTGCCTCTCACCACTTCATTACCTACGAACTGGTCTAGGATAACTTCCCGTTCCCCACATACCTTTCCCCTGTCTCTCATGTGCTATATCAGAGTATGAAAATTATTTATTAGAATAGCGGAATTTATCAATCTGGTGAAACACTGTAGGGTGTTAATCCTCCTATTGTCATTTCACCCTGATATAGTACTTTTACAATAAACCCACTGGTTACCGATAGTTATTTGCATCCTTAAGGATTGGATTTAAGAGTGTATCTCTGCTTCTTACACCAAAAAAAAAAAAAGTGGCAGGGGTAGCTTTATTTAGTAGACATTTCTATTACGTGATTGTGCTGGTGACTGAGGAGTATGGCATCCTGGATGTCTAAGGATGCTCTAAAATACCCTGGTTCAAGAGCCAAAATGATGAAGCGAAGAGAGTCCATGCGGAACCTGTGAATTCTCAGGTACCTGCTAGTGCCTTGAAAATGAGGATGGATCGGAACCAGCTGTCCTGTCGCTGAACTGGAAGAGGTTGACATAAGAACCTGTACCTCCTGAGATGGGGGACCAGGACGATGACCCTGGAGGCCAGAAGGGAGCGAACAGAGTCTTCTAGAGCTCTTTCTGTTCCCAGAAATGGTTTGGAAACGCCGCCTCTAACCCTGGGGTCTCTTGTAGTCCCAATACTTCAGAGAAACGCAGAAGCCAGACATCAATGCTGGCATCCCCCAGATGGAGGCTTGTCCCGATGTTGCAGGCTTGCCAGCTGTCTGGTGGAACAAGATTGTCTACCTCAGAACAAAATAAGAACCCAGGAATCTAGAAAGGTACTGACTTCTGGCCTTGCCTTGTGGACAAAGGAATGAAAAGTAGATGTTCTGTATTTGGGTGGGTTATATTGTTTCTGTGCAGGGTAAATACTGGCTACTTAATTTCTACACTGCAATTTAGATTTCAGTTTGAATACACCCCACCCAAATCTAAATATCTCTGCACATGTTACATCTGCCCCACCTGCAGTACAACATGGTTTTGCGCAATTGCAAACTTTTTTGGTTTTCTAAGGAGAGGGAGCGCTACTGTGGACGCCAGGACCCGTACATCACCCGCCGCCCTCAGCTGATTCCGCCTGTGACAGCCGCAGCCATATCAGGCATGGAGCAGGAGTGGGAGCGCCTGTAGATTAGTGTGTGTGCCTGGCAGGTGTGGAATGCCGAATTCGCTCCCAAAGGTGACCACCCACAACCACCCACACACACACACCCTAATGTAACACACACTCTCCCTGCCTAATGTAACACACACACACTC